>NW_026897033.1:0-281047 GCF_033153095.1 Gastrolobium bilobum | reverse complement strand
GATATGTAAGCATATAATCTTTTGTTTTCTTTAAATACCGCATAACCTTCTTGGCTGCTTTCCAATGATCCATTCCTGGATTGCTCAAGTATCTTCCTAACACTCCCACTATAAATGCTATATCAGGGCGAGTACAAACCTGGGCATACATAAGGCTTCCTACTGCCGAAGCATAAGGTACCTTTGTCATGTCTATCATCTCAAGCTTACCTTTAGGGCATTGGGCAAAACTAAACTTGTCTCCCCTAGATATGGGCGTATCTCCTGACGTACAATCCTCCATGCCAAATCTATCCAAAATCTTTTCAATGTAGGCCTTTTGTGATAACTGTAGGATACCTTGAGCGCGATCTCGAAGTATCTGTATTCTTAAGACAAAAGATGCATCACCAAGGTCCTTCATCTCAAAAATTTTAATGAGAAGTTTCTTGGTTTTATGCAATAAGCCTACATCACTACTAGCAAGTAAGATATCATCAACATATAATATCAGGAATACGAATTTACTCCCACTAAACTTGTGATACACACAATCTTCCACTAAGTTCACCTCAAAGCCATAGGAGATAATAACCTGATGAAATTTGTGATACCATTGACGAGAAGCTTGCTTAAGGCCATAGATGGACTTTTTCAATTTGCAAACCATAGACTTTGAATCTCCCAATACAAAGTTTTCTGGTTGCACCATATAAATTGTCTCATCAATGTTGCCATTGAGAAACACTGTCTTTACGTCCATCTGATGTAGCTCCAAATCCAAATGAGCCACAAGCGCCATTATTGTCCTAAAGGAGTCATTCGTAGAAACCGGAGAGAAAGTATCTTTATAGTCTATGCCTTCTTTCTGAGTGAAACCTCTAGCAACTAGACGTGCCTTATATCTTTCGATGTTGCCATTTGAATCCCTTTTGGTTTTAAATATCCATTTACAACCAATGAGTTTCGCACCTTTAGGCAACTCAATAAGATCCCAAATGTCGTTGTCTTTCATAGATTGCATCTCATCTTTCATGGCATCAATCCATTTATGAGCATTAGAAATTTCTAAGACTTGTTGGAAGTTGATTGGATCATCTTCCTTCAAGCTTAAAATATTTTCATGCTCTTGAAGAAACACAATATAATCATCCGGAATTGCATTTCTCCTTTCCCTAGTGGATCTCCTTAATGGCACTTCTTGAGTTTGTTGAGTTTGTTCTATAGGTGGCATATGGGGTGATTCATTATTGTCTTGACCCAAAAAAATGTCAGGGACCAAAGCCTGTTCCATAACAATGTCATGAACAGGGACCTAATCATTAATTGCTTGTTCCGTAATTGCATCTTGAATGATGACAATATTCGGAAGAGAAATATTATTTTCTTCCTTATCAAAGACAACATTCCTTATTTTATCTTCCCCCCAAACTCAACATCCTCAAGGAATCTGGCATTTCCCGTCTCCAAAAAAGGATCTTGTAGTGGGATTATAAAATTTAAAGCCCCGAGAGCGTTCAACATATCCAACAAAATAGCAGCTGATTGTTCTTGAGTCCAACTTTCTTTCATTTGGCCTATAAGGCCTTGCTTTTGCTGGACAACCCCAAATGTGTAAATGTCTTATGCTAGGTTTCTTTCCATTCCATAGCTCATAAGGGGTTTTTGTCACTGCTTTGCTGGGAACCCTATTAAGGATATAAACTGCAGTCTTTAGTGCTTCTCCCCAAAGTGATTCTGGCAATGAAGAATGACTAAGCATACTCCTCACCATGTCTTTAAGAGTCCGGTTTCGCCTTTCCGCAACACCATTCATGCTAGGTTTACTTGGCATTGTGTATTGCGGGACGATTCCACACTCCTTTAGGAAGATCGCAAAGGGCCCTGGACGTTGTTCACCTGATCCATCAGATCTACCATAGTATTCACCACCACGATAAGATCTAATGGCCTTAATTTTCTTGCCTAACTGAAGTTCAACTTCAGCTTTAAATTCTTTGAACACATCCAATGATTGTGACTTCTCTCTAATCAAATATAGGTATCAAAATCTTGAATAGTCGTCTATGAATGTGATAAAATATTGTTGACCATTCCAAGAGGCTATAGGAAATGGTCCACAAATATCCGTATGAATCAATTCTAAGACGTCTGAAGCTCTGTTGGAACCTATTTTCCTTATGTTCGTCTGTTTCCCCTTTATGCATTCAATGCACACCTCAAAATCATCCAGATCAAGGGGTTCAAGAATTCCATCAGTCACAAGCCTCTGAATTCTCTGTTTAGAGATATGACCTAAACGCTTGTGCTACAGAACCAGTACCAACAAACTAAAGTGAGAGTCATACCCTTCTTTTCGCGCCATGCCTTGTATTTGGAACACTCTTTCTTCATGTGTCCAAATTTCTTACAAAAGAAGCAGGTGAATTCCTGATCCTGCTTCTTTTGCTTCTTTGGCAAAGCATCTGCATTATCCTTAGCTCTCTTTCTTTTCTTGTCTTGAGAGGTTGATGCCAAGTGAGCACTATCAGTCTTCTCTCGCTGTAACCTCTCTTCCTCTTGCACACAGTGAGAAATGAGCTCATTAAGAGTCCATTTTTCCTTTTGAGTGTTATAACTCACCACAAATTGACCGTATTGTGCAGGAAGAGAAATAATAACTAAGTACATGAACAACTCAGAGGGCAGCTCTAACTTTAATGCCTTTAGTTTTCCAGCAAGATTAGACATTTCCATAATGTACTCCCTTATGTTTCCCTTTCCTTTATACCTCATGTTTATGAGTTTGGACAAGGTTTGACCAATTTTAGCCTTTTCATTTCGAGCAAAGTATTGCTCGAGTTCCTTCAGAAACAACTTGGCATCAGTAGTCTCAACAATCGAGCCCCTAAACGCCTCTGAAACGGAACGTTTCATGATCATCAGACACATGCGATTTGAGCATTCCCACTTCTCAATTTTATCCGTGTTTGGATTTTCCTGAGTGGAAGTGGGTTTCTCAGTCCTTAGCGCATTGTCGAGATCCATGCAACCGAGAACATTTCCACATTCTCTTTCCACAGCTTGAAATTTTCCCCATTAAGCATTGGAAGCATATTCATTTGAGCAACATAATTGGCAGCGGTAGCAGAAACTATACAGAGAACCAAAAAAGATAACATACTAATAACATGTCATATCATATATATTCATACACGATATAGACAAATAATCCGAAGTAAAATGAGTTTATTATAAGATACCTAGCACAACATTAATATTTAGTCTGTGGACAAAAATATCAACTTGTAAGTGGTACTCTTAATGTAGTAATCAAACATTGACAATAAGTCCTGTCAAATCATAGCCTTCCTGTGGGCCGACTATGAATTACATGGAGAATTCTTGATAATTGTCACATATTTATTACCACAGGTATGTTTGTTACTTGGCCAAATAATAACCTTCCTGTGGGCCGATCACTATTCGCATAAGCAATAAACACACACATGATCACACAACATATGTTATTTGGCCAAACAATAACCTTCCTGTGGGCCGATTAATATTTGCATAAATAAAATATATTTATATGACCAACCTATTTGAAATCAAATTAACCTTTTATAAATTTGGCCACTGTGGCGGCTAACAAATCTATCATATTTAATTTCAAATAGAAACCTTTAGGGACAATAAACCCATTTAAAACCAAAATAACAACAATAAAGAAAATTATTCTTTATCAATCTTCAATCTATATACATACATACTTTATCCTTATACCATTAACAATAAATACCTATTCATTATAAGGCTTAAAAAATGATGCACAAACAACGCACATGTAAGCCTTTTCAAATGAAAGCTTGAAAATGATGCATAATATCCACACAAAAAAATTATATTGTGCTATTTATATATATTGGGTAAATTAAAGTGATCAAGTAAATATTCTCAAATAGATTCCTAAGTGAGTATGGGCTGAATGAGTGGATACCGGTGTTGGGCCAACTAGGTATAATGGGAGCTTATTGGCCCAACAATAAAGATAAAAACACTATATAAGGGTTATGGTCCCCAATACGTCAAATGAACAACCCTAGTTTCTCTTCCCCATCAAGAGAGAGACGGCACACTAAGGAATAAGGTTTTAGGGTGATTTGACTGAGGAAGACTACAAACCCCAAGAGACAAGATCAAAGTTATTCCGCTGCAATGGAGACAGATATGCCTCCACCTTTATGTTGTTCTTATTTTTCTTTATGATTTGGTATGATGGATCTTGGCTTGTAGGTGATAGTTATCACCATAAAGTTTAGAGGAATTAAAAATTACAACACAATCTGCCATTTAGTTGAAAAATCAGAATCAATAAGTATATATATAGTTATTATGGGAACTCATAAATTAATATCATGGGGAAACATCAAACGAAGAAGGAGGAGGAGGAGTTGCATTTACACTTACCAAACTCCTAAGAGAAAGTTTCCTAGTAGCTAAATCCACATCTACAAAGCCGGCAAATGATGGCTTGTACAATTCACTCTTCAAAGAGGAACTGTTTTAAAAAATGTAGAACAAAAAACAAACAACAAAATTAAATAAAAGACATGATGAGAAAAAAACAAAATTAGAAATCCTCTCATCCCCTTTGAATTATACAAATTACCTCCTCGCATCAGAGCACAAAAGAATCATATGCTTGTTTGGAGCTTTGAAAATTCTGAAGAACACAGGAGTGAACTCTTCCAGATTTTTTGAAGCCAAAGTCAGAAGCCCAAATGGTCCAAGCCCACCTTGAGTTTTTGAACCTTTTTGGGCACAGAGATCCTGTGCCTTCACCCAGCTAGGATCAAATGTCTCTTCCTTGTCCAAGTTTGAAAATGAGAAAATAACTTCCACATCTGCCTGCACTTACATATATAATATCATTAATTAAAATATGCACATACACACACAAACACACACACACACACACACACACATATATATAATAATGCTTAATTATAAATCCAACTTGAGCAGCAGTAATTCCTTCTACTTCAACATAATTTCCCTTTTCAAGCTTTTTGTTGCATATCTTAACTTCTTTTTCTCTAAGACTATTTAATTCTTCAACAGGCCATTGTACCAATTGTCTCCCATTAGAATCAAGCCACAAGGTTCTTGGAATTGCCTGTAGATTTTAACATAAACACACATGCATATATATTACTTTAACATACACAAGTATTTAAAAAAATTTGAATTATAACTAGATGCATCATCAATTGAAACAAATCTAATTAAATACATAATTACTATTTTAATTTTTAACTTGAATTCCTGCCCATCCTTTCTTGATGTCGTCCTCCTTGCTATCAGACTCGTTGGCCCAACCCCACAAAATTCTTCTATTCCTGCTTGGGTCAAAAAATGACTTGGAAGCATAGAAGTTACCATAGTCATATCTAAGGCCACCCCAACCATCCTCTGAAGTGTTATCCGGGATATACTTATCTTTATTAGGAAAATACTTTCCTAATGTGTAATAATCGAACCTAGTCATGTCAAGGCTATTCTTTAAAACGTGCTTAACATTATTCCCAACCACGGATGTCTCCAACCCTTCTTCCCCTTTCAATGCATCCGGGTAAAAGTCGGGGCACTCCCACATACCCGTGTTTGCTGCGGAATGGATCGGGTGTTTGGCTCAGATCCACTTCACGAAATCCTTGCTCCTATACAAGTAGGACATTCCTCTATTCTTCCTTCTGCTACCAACCAACATCCTCCAATACCCGTCCTTGCTCCACCAAGCGGTTGTCGGGTCACGGAATGCACTACTATTGACGCCAGGTTCTGCAACCACAACTGGGTTGAACTGGTCGGGTTTTACCCATTTTCTGAGAAGCGGGTCGGATGCATTTTCAGGTATGGTATAACATTGCACCTGAGTGTTATTCTCGTCAATAATTCCTGTGTAGAGGATCACAGGTCCCTTACCCGGGAGGATAGTTGCTGATCCGGACCAGCACCCGAATTTGTCAAAGGGTTTGGATGGGTAAATAGCGTGTTCAAGTGCTTTCCAGTTGATAAGATCCTTTGATACAGAGTGGCCCACACAATATTACCCCACACAGAACCATTGGGGTTGTACTGATAGAACAGATGGTAGTATCCATTGTAATACATGGGTCCTGTATTATTTGCATTTTCAAATTAATATAAAAGATTGTAAAATACAAATATTTGGTGATTGAAATGAAATTTAAAAAAAAAGAAAAAAAAAGTTTTCACCCACCATTTGGATCTGAATGTGATTTATGCGTCAATTTCACCAATTTATGCACCATGAAAGTATTAGAAAGCAAAGTTAGCATTACTGATAATTTCGATATAACAATTTATAAACAATGAAATACAAACTTGAGAAGCAAGTTATGTCATCATGTATATTTATAAGAAAGATACTACTCTCAAAATGCTGTAAATATGGCAAGGTTAAAAAAAGTATAAAAAATTAAGAACATTACAAACCATTGATCCAGTTCCTAGGAGGTTGAAAATGATATCCAGTTCTATGTTGTTCACTCACGGAAATCGCTGAAAGAGATTGAAGATGAGGGTATATTTTATGAAACGCTTCAACACCATTATTTATCAATATCACACAAAGGGAGAAAACCACTAGGGAGATAACAACACACTTTGGGAGAACCATTAAAAAAAAAGCAATTACAAGATCAAACAAAAACAACAAGAGAAGAAGATTTGCATAAGTTGCTTCGTAGAAAACAGAAATATAAACTATGAAGAAATACAGGTTGTGGACCTATACGAGAGGCTTATATTCTATAAGGCCCAAGAAAGGGCAGTAAAAAAAAGAAACTAAAGAAAATAAAGAAAATAATTCTTGATTGACACTAATCCTAGTACGACATATAGAAAGAGGAAACTAAAGAAAATAAAAGAAAGAATCCTTGATTGACACTAATCCTAGTATGATAGCTATGGACCTAGTATCTAAATGGCAATAGAAATAGGAAACTAAACGAACTAAAAGAAAGAATCAATGTTTATTTTGACTAAAGTTTTCTTTTGGAAAAAACTAATATTATGTAACATGATATAAAAAATTTTACCCACTCACCCATTGGTTTCTGCACCAGCATTTTTTTGTTTTGTTTTTATTATATGTATGAGGACCCACATGTATTTTTGTTTGAGTATGAAAAATTGTTTAGATTATATTACATGATAGTAGCTTTACCCTTTTCTTTTTTTAAAACAAATTTAGTGAATCTAAGGGAGACTAATTGTTATGTTTTATAATATATATATATATATTTTGAAAATATTCCAATTAGTTCATTGCTTCGCAATTAATTCGATTCGGGATTAAGGCTTTAAACCCTTTCCAAAGGTGGTACTGGGGAGATTCGAACACATGTTTTAACCCTACCTGCTTAGCTCCTATGCGTCAACTGAGCTACCACCATTTGGTATAATATATTTTTTACAATCACAATTAATGTATCAATCACCAATTACAATTAATTTTGATCGCAATTATTGTACCAATCACAATTAATTTTGATTGGTACATTAATTGTGATTGGTGATTAGTACATTAATAGTGATTGGTAATTGGTAAATTAATTGCTTGTAATACGTTACAAATTTGAAAGATTTTTGTCAGAGATAAAATATGTCAAATAATGTGTCATTCCGTAGATTTCTTAAAGTTATGTGAAATAAAATAAAAAATCATCTGATTTGGATATCCAAATCAAAAGTTATAGTCTTCCGAAATGATCGGTGATTGATGATTGGTACATTGATTGTAATTGATACAATCACAAGTTAATTGCATTGGTACACTAATTGTAATGAGTGATTGATACATTAATTGTGATTGATATATTAATTATATAGCCCTTTTCCTTCATTTTTTATTTTGAATGATACATTAATTCTTATTGCCCAACGAGATTATGTCACATAATACACCAAGTTTTCTACCCTTACAACGAATTTAGCTCAGTCAGTTTTTATTGTGCAAATATATCACTTGTTATGAAATTATTGGTTACTAAATTTGCTAACACTAATAATTAACTTCAATGTGTGACAGATTGATAAAAAATAGTGTTCGGATCACAAATTGATAAAAATTTGCCAACAACATCGCAGTATGGTCACAGTTGCTCTCTTTTTTTATCCTCCCAAATTAAAAGTTGTCAACTAAGTTAAAAATGCGACATCAACGAAAAGTCAAACGTCGTTTTCATAACGTGAACGCCTCCATCCAATCCCTTTGTTGCCTCTTGATTTTCCTTATTATCGTGGAACGCAAACGCGAACGCGATGATGCGCGCATATGTTTTCACGTGCGACAGTGCGAGGATGCATTCAAAATCGAGAGTTTAGAATTAAAACACCCATGACAAATTATGTACGACCTTTGATTTTGATTTTATTCAATAAAAATGTAATTATATGTATCTTAAAAAAATAAGAATGTAATTATGTTGGTATCAAAATAAAGAATTATGATTTTATTTCGAGTTTTAATTTGGGGATACATTGAAATTTGCATTCCCTCTTGCCAAAAAAGCCAGTTAGATACAGGTTGTTATCCGCAAGAAAGACATGAACAAAAAAGCTCTTAAAAGAATTTATGATTTTTTTTTTCCTTTTTTCGACAGTGATGTCTGCCAAATTTTATTATCATATACAACACATATATTCAGTCTCAATAGGCCCAAGTTCTAACAAAACTTAAAAAAGTAAAAAAAAAAAGACTTTTCTTTTCTAAAAGATATTAATTAATTTAGATTTAAGAGCACAAATTAAAGTAATTGAATTGAATCCACTGTCACCGACCTTAATTTGGAAAAGAATGGAAAAGTTTATTTGGCAATTGGTTGTCTGATTATGAAATGGTATCTATTTTGTCTTGTGTTTTCACGACATGTGGAGTACTTGAGGCCTTGTGCTTTGCAGCTGGCATCTATATATTCACACAAAGGCTTACAAAGCAACTTTTTACAAGATTCCACTCCACAAGGCATAAAATATTAGAAGCGCATCTTCTCACGTGAAAAAGTAATTACATGATCATGTTATTTAATTGTAATTATTTATAGATGATGAAATAAGAGAGAAAAATATATATAATTTTTAAATGAGTGATTGTAATCAAATAACATGATCACATGGCTACTTTTTTACATGAGAAAATTCCCTTCCTAATATATTACACATAAAGACAGGGTTGCTGAGCTCCCAAGAGATTGCTTGGTGCAGGGATCAAACCCTGCCTCAAGCAGTTTCTTGGAAAATCTTTGGGGGCCAGAGGATAAGTCAAAAATCTTCGGTGAGGGATTAGTCTCGTCCTTTCTCCGGTTGCGAAGCTTAGTGCACTCACTGTTACAATGAGGGGCTAGCCCAAACAGGCCATACCCCGAGAACATGGTGCCCGGAGAAGGTTGAATGAGAATACCTCCTGGCAATGTACTAGAAAAAAAAAAAAAAGACGGCGTTGATGTGATATTTTGGTGGACTAGGTTAGATTATATTTTGATTTTAATATATTATGTTTATCTGTTGAATATTTTGAATTTGGTTTCGCCAATCAACTTCATTTAATATAAATTATAGGTTCGCTTTGCTATCTTTAAAAAATAAAATGCACGATTTGACTTTTTTTTTATACATCGATTTGATTTATTTAAGCTTATTATTTCATCTATATCAATATTATTTTATTTTTTATAATTATTTAAATAATAACTATATTTTATTGTTTAAAATAAATATTATAAGATAGATTAAGTTTTTTAAAAGTAGGCCTATAATTTATTTTTAAAATAATTTTTTCTTATTTAAATTTATTTTATTTTATTAAATCTATTAGTCAGATTAATTATAACGTAGACTAGATACTAGATAGTACATTTTAATAAGCCACCTGACCTACCTTATTTACACACTAGAGAGAAATTAGATGTTGGTCATAATTCTGAAAACAATAATAATGACATATATTGTTTTGGGAAAAATAAATAAATTATGAGATACATTCTCAAAGAGTAATTTATAATTTAGTATATAATGATAAATTATAAAAGTTTATAATATAAGTCTATCAAAAACATCATTTTCAGAAATTACTTTTCTTAAAAACAACTTATTGGAATAACATATTAAAAAATTAGCATATTACAATTACTTATGTAAATAATCATAATTATAGCATTGAAATTTTTTAAACAAAACCACAGTACACTAAAGTTTTAAAGAGTTTGGTTATATTTAAACCAATTTTTATATATATATTATTACTTTTTTTTTTAAAATGAAAATTTCAGATAAGGAAAAGATCGATCTGCCCCTTGCAAGCCCATTGAAAGCTATCAACTTCAGTGAGGGAAAACTTAAGAGAAAACCTAAGAATCGTACCCAATCTATAGACTAGCGTGGGGCACAAGGCCTAGTTATTACTTTTTACTATCATATCTACATTACTATTGAATGAGTCATTACGAAGATATACAAGAGATAGAAAAAGTTAATGGAAGTCAAGCAGAATATTATTCCCTTGCAATTATATATATATACGGGGATGGGGTGGGGATGCAAATTATTATGCTCCTTTAATTATACTTATGTTACTTTGGACGTCAAATATATATTAAAAAGAGAAATCATACACGGCCACATTAATCTACGTACACAGGACGTACGTACGTGCAAGATGGCCATCAATGAAATACATTATTCAAAGAACATATATATATAGATAGGACAGCAACTTAAATGTTTAACTCTGCTCCAAATGTACCCTGAGTACTTTATTCCACGTTGAATACTAGAACCTGAAAATAAAATAAAAAAGTTTTCAATTAATACTTTTAACATTTATATACCTTCAAATCAAACAGATATTAATTTACAATTTCTATATATGATTATTAACTTACATGACTTAATTATATCATGGTTACTTGTTGTGGTACGGTGGTGGAGAAGGGGATGGAGGTGGTGGTGAAATGTAGGGGTATGGTGGTGGTGAATAAGGGGATGGAGGTGGTGGTGAATAAGGGGATGGTGGTGGTGGTGGTGAAATGTAGGGGTATGGTGGTGGTGAAGGAGATGAGGATGGTGGTGGTGAATAAGGGGATGGTGGTGGTGGTGGTGAAATGTAGGGGTATGGTAGTGGTGAAGGAGATGAGGATGGTGGTGGTGAAATGTAGGGGTATGGTGATGGTGGTCTTGACTTTTCACATTCTTCATATGGCTCATTCTTTGCATAAGCAAATGGCTTAGCCTCAAGCACAACTTCATAGTTGTCATGGTATATCACCTTCAAATCTGTTCCCTCGCCGAGTTTGGTGGGTTTGTTACAGGAAGATTCCTTAGGAGGAGCATGGAGCTTGGCCTCGCACACTGTAGGTCCATATTTTAAGTAGTCAAAGTCTTCAACCTTGATGATGTACTGTCCATTGCTCTTAGTTTTGCCATAAGCCTTTATTGTTTTCCCCTCTGCTTTACATGCCACTTCGACCGTGGCACCTGTCTCTCATATATAATACATTAATAATTGCATACATAATCTTATATATATATATACACACACACACACACACACACGAAGGGGAAGCTGACATCTCCATATAAACTCCAAAGCATTGGAAAAGAAAAAGTGAAGTTAAATATATGTAGTACTTGAAAACTAACACTTTTGAACCAGAAACTATGTTCGTAAAGGGATCATATATGAATGAAATAATAAAGAAATAAAAGTAATGTACGTACCTAATAGGGGTTTCTTGTTATGGGAATTTTCAAAGCCGAACTTCCAGTCATAACATCTGTAGCAATAGACTTTACCCACCACCCTCACGATCAATCGGTGGGGAGATGGAGGAGGAGGAGGAGGAGATGTTATAGGAGGTGGTGGTGGTGAAGGAGATGGTGGTGGAGGAGATGTTATAGGTGGTGGTGAAGGAGATGCTGGTGGAGGAGAGTTGTAATAATATGAATTAGATTTTGGAGGAGATACTGACATGTACTCATAAGGTGGTGGTGATGGATCAGGAGTATGGTAAGGGTCATAAGCAGCCACGGATCCCACATTGAATGAAATCAGAACAATGGCCAATGCTATTGCCTTAAGACTAACCCTTTTGGAGATCATGACTACCATTCTAGAGGGAATAAGTTAGCCACCTGCAGCCAATGTGTATGTGTATGGATAATTTGGATGATAAGAGAGAACAACTGCACACTACTTATAGAGGGAGGCCTCAGTGTAAACGGGAGCTTTCATGTTCAAAATATTCAATTAATTCATTTCATTTTAATTTTAATGCTTCCTATGAAGCTTCCCCATTTGGTCTTGTGACTTTATTAAGCACTGTATCTTTTGTTACTTTTTTTGGTTTATTTTCACCAAATGGCTCCCTTTCAGGTACTGATCATTCCAATATAAATTAGCATCTCTATCTCTACTCTATGGTAGATATAGTGATATATATATGGTAATAAAACAAGGAGGAAAGATATTCTTACTACTAAATTTTTTTACTACTAATTTATTACTATCTAATCACTATTGAATCAAAGAGAGAGAATGCTAAATTTTTTTTGAAAAAAGAGAAAATGTTGATCCAATGGTGATTAGATAGGTAGTAAGTTAGTAGCAAAAGATTTTGGTAGTAAGAATATTCCTCCTCTAAAACATATTACAAAAATATAATATAAATTTATTAAAGAATCATTAATTACGAGTCTGAGCTTTTGAATTGAATTGATTATTTTATATGGTATCATGTGATATCAAGCCTCCGTAATCACAAGGTAACAAGTTCGATCTTCACTTTCTAATAAGATTAAGTCATTAAGGTCGAATGAAAGAAATAAATCTAAGTAATATACATGCTTCAAACTCAAAGAACAATTGCACGAAGCAGTGGCGGACCCAGGAATTTTTCCTGTGAGGTGTTAAAAATTAAACATTTGTTTCTCTCTTCAAACATAATATATGGGAGGCCAAAATACGAATAATTAAATATTTGTGCCTGTTTGAATCCTCTCTTTTTTTTAAGCTAGAAGTTACTTGTAAGCATAAGCTAGGTCAAACAGGTTTTGAGAAAAAGTTCTTATAATGAAAAACTATTTTTTTTATAGTGAAGAAAAATGCCAAAAGCTAAAAGTTCTTGGGAGGAGATTTTTTTTAAGCTCTTATCCGTTTATCTTGAATTATGTGTTTTTTTAAATGAAGAGTTATAAAAATAGATAGAGAGATAATTTTCTTGAAATATGTGCTTTTAAGTAACTTTTAAACTTTTTTTTTTTTGTAATTACCAAACAACTTTTAACTTTTTTTTAAGTTCTTTTTTTAGCTTTAGTTTATAAGTAGCTTCTAACTTAAAAATAAGAGGATCCAAACAGGCTCTTAGGGTAATTTGTAAAAAAAAATTTGTAGACAGATATTTTCCCATAATCTAATACTAATTCCATATGCTAACTGTTACCACCAGTTCTGCGCCAACAAACAAGCGCCACGCAGCTAAAAGAATTTGAACTGCACTATTTCTTATTGTTTTTTTGTTTTGTTCATTTCGTTAACTTTCGTTAAGGGAGAAAAAATGCATTCAGAGTTAGAGGAGTTTCAATAGATATAGAACCTGAGAATATAAAGAAGCTCTATAAATTTTTGTAAATTCTGCGTGGGAGAAAACTACTTCACATTAATGGAGAAGAAAAATGGATGTTTATTGCATTATACCTATGTTAATTTTTTTTTTCTTCAAATTTTGAGGGGGGCGGCCGCTAACCCTAGCCCCTCTTTCGGTCCGCCCTTGGCGCGAAGGGGTGTGTTAGAGAGATATAATATATAAATTATTAATGAATCTTTACTTAACGATTTAACTTTAAATTGATTCTTTATATGGTATCGGTATCAAAGTCCTTTGTGACTAAGGGTCACTACTCACTAATTTGTTCCTTATGCCCCACTAAAAAAAATTATTTGGAAAGAGTTATTTTGAAAAATGACTCTCAAAACAGTAATTATATTTTAGTTTTAAAAACTAAAAATGCAGAACAACCTAGGGATGCTCTCAATTTTTTTTTTGCAATAACAATTTTATAAATATGAGATTTCATTAATAATAAATTTGTAAATAGTTATAAATTTTTTTATAACTTTAAATCGAACTATATTAAAATAAATTTTATTATTTTTTTACTCTCAAAATGAAATTTTAAAATTTATATTCAAAGTAATTTTTGAAGAAAAAAAATATTTGAACAAACCCAATACTTTTCTTTTTTTCATTTATCCTGGCTCCCTGCTCAGTGTCCTCTCTTTACTAAAACTTCATATTGTTCTTTTCGTCATTTTCTTTTCCCTTTTTATTTATTTTCTCTTGTCTTTGTTTGGATGGAAGGGAAAGTCAAAAGTGTATTTTGCGTCATGGATCAGTCATGATTTAATTTGTTCTGGTCATATATTTTAAATTGAAAGTAAATTATTTGAAATTTTTAGACATTTTTTTTTTTAAATATTCGTTCATCACTTCACGACTATTCTGATTCGAGACGAGTTGAGGATTATTTTTTTTTTACACATATTATTAATACACTTTAGTTGCATTAGAATAATATATTCTTACCACTATTTTGATTATAAGAAAAAAAAAGATTTGTTTGTGCAATATACGTATGAAAATATTAATTGTTTTAATATTTAACCTAAACACTGAAATTTATTACATTTCTCTCATAAAAGCAACTTAACTTTAAGTGTATGAAATATTAATTGTTTTATATATTTAACCTAAACACTGAAATTCATTAAATTTCTCTCATAAATGCAACTTAACTTTAAGTGTATGAAATATTAATTTGTTTTATATATTTACCCTAAACACTGAAGTTCATTAAATTTCTCTCATAAATGCAACTTAACTTTAACTGACTTTACAATTAAAATTTGCATATCACCCATGTGCGGCTAGCTACTATTACCAGTGTTATTAAACCTGGACTGACCTGGTCGGGTCGATCCAGAAACCGGTAAATCGGTCATCTAACTGATCTGATTGAAGCAACAGATCGACCATGCATCAGAACCGGTGCGACCCGATCAGTTTTCATAAAAATCGATGACCCGGCCCGGTCCTAAAAAAAAAAAAAATTCCAAAATTTTGTTTTTTCAAAAAAAATCATAATGGATATATTTGAATATTTTTTTGCTTATTGACTTACATAAGTTATGTACCTACAAAACTAATATTATCTCAATTATGTACTATGCAGAAAATTTTGAATTAATTTATAGTTAGAGATGTCATTTTCTGAACCTAAAGTCCCGTATCACGATCATTATATTTTTGTTTGATCTTTTATTTGATAATAAAATGTGATTTGTTACTTTTTACTTTAAAATATTTGAAATTTTTATTATTTTTTTAGATATTTGAGTATGTTTGTAATTTTTTAATATAAATTATAAAATTGCATATAATTACCGGGTCATGCGATTGAACCAGTGACTCACTGATTGAACCAGTGACCCAGTACCTCGACTGGATAAATGATGGGGCCGGTTTTAATAAGATACTATTACCATGTTCTAATTAAGAACCTCCTTGGTGCCTTTCTCTCTATCCTCTTTTCCTCTTTTTCATTGTTAGCTGCAGTTAATGCCGTGTTTCATCAAATATGCGAAAATCACTGTTTAAGGGAAAATATACCCTCATTGGATCAGTATATATTTGATTTGGGTTAATGTTTTGTAGTTGCATAATGAAATACGATGGTCATATATAGATGGTGGCGGTATAAGAGATAAATAGAAAGAGAGAAGAATAGAAGTAAAATCAGAGAAAGTCAAAGTAAGACTTTTCCTTTTAGAGGAGCTAATTATGTTGGTCATTTAGAGGACCACTCTATCTACCTTTTTTTGTTACAAAATTCTCAGATTTAGGTGTAGTGGTACAGTTTATTATAATGATGAAGACTTGAAATAACCCACTCGATCTGTAGTAAATAGCATATATGATCAGAATTTGCTAGGCATAAAACTTTGAAATTTATCATAGAATTCATATTTCACTTGAGAAAATAAGATAATTCGTCTTGAATATGGTAGGCATTTTTTACATACAATACAGCTTTTTTTTTTTTTTTTTTTTTTTTTTTGATAACAACAATACAGCTTTAGAAAGTATTGGAGCCAGGGCAGTAATTGAATTGCGCTTTAAAAAGAAATAAAAGGTTGGAGTCCCAAAAATTCATACTTAAAAGAGTGGAAAATACTTAGAAAAAAGATAAAAATAAATTAAGTTGCCTCAGTTTGGTAGGGGCGTGTCATAAATAAGGGAAACTATTGAATTGACTAGATTATAATTTTTTAGAGTGAAATAAAGTGCATATAATTAAAAATACTTGACGAAAAATGAATAATTTAGAATTTTATAAATTATAAATATCAGTAATTAATTCTTTTAGTGTTTTAGATTCATTTTTTTTAATTAATATGGTTTTGATCACATTACTTTACCTTTTGAAGTGCACTCTTCAATTTAAAATATCTAAATCTGAATTACTTCATTATTACTTATAAGGATGCTCTCCGTTTTAATACTAAAACTACAGTTACATCTCTTCTTCACGTTTGCACTTTTGAAATGCTTAAGTATTTGCTCTCACTTATTATCAAAATTAAAGAATAAATAAAAAGCTGTCACTACTCATTAGAAGTACTAATGCAGATAATGTTTATGAAGGATAAGATTCAAAAACAATAGCATTAAGTGAACTTCTATTATAAATTGTTCTTGCATTCTTTGAGTCACATGGTAGTTCGCACTCTCAATTAAACAACATTTTATGACTAGCTAATATAATGATATGAAAAATTTATAAAAATGAATCAATTTTAAAAATTGCAAAAATGAACTGATTATATTTACGGCACGAAATTTTCAAATATTATTTAGGTCATAAAGTTTATCTAAAAAAAGTAAAGCCATATTCAATGCAATCAGTAAATAAGCAAATGAACAAGATTACCAAAAAAGATAGAGTAAATGAACAAAAGACGTAAACAAATAAACAAAGGGAAAAACTAATATTATGTAACATGATATAAAAAATTTTACCCACTCACCCATTGGTTTCCGCATTAACTTTTTTTATTTTTTATTTTTATTATATGTATGGGATTCACATTCATCTTTGTTTGAGTAGGAAAAATTGGTTAGATTATATTACATGATAGTAACTTTACCCATAAACAAATGGAGATAAATCCTCAATGTAGGACCATCCATTTAGTATTTGGATAGGATTTTTCACTTCGGTGCCTAAGGGAGAAAAAATGCTTTTGTGTTTTTATTCCATTCATTAATTGTATTTCTACATAAGATGTATGAATGAGGGAGAGCAAAGCAAACACATGATTTGATTTCGAATCTCTATTCATTATTATACAGCTAGCCATGCTAGGGCTGCTGTGCATTTAAGATGTGATGGTGATTTTTTGAGAGGGAATTTAAAGGTGGTAAATCAGGATTATTCAGGAAATACTTGAGCTATTATCAAAATTGGCAATAGTGATGGCATGATGACAAGGACACTGATGATCCGTTTTATTCTCAAATTTTACTCAGAATTAGCACTTCCACTCACCGTCGAACACTAGTTGACCATTTTATGTCGTATTCAACACGTAAAGATAAATTACCTTGTAGGAATTACATAGAAACACGTACTTACGTATACACTCTTTTCCCATATTTTTTCGCAAGGTATTAAATAATAGGAAAAAATATTTTTTGAATCACTGTGTTGAGTTATATAGTCCCACATTGGTTGTATGTGCAACTAATGTGGAGTTTATAAGGCCTTGTGCACTCCCACCTTTGGAGCTAGCTTTTAGGGTGTGTATCTCAAGGTTCTTTACATGGTATCAGAGTCTCGCCCCCCACTTTCTTATGTGGCGTTTCTTAGCACAGGTAGGCTGGACTTGTTGCATTGTCCACTCTTCAAGCCCAATGGGCTCTCGTGTGAGGGGGCGTGTTGAGTTATATAGTCCCACATTAGTTGTATGTGCAACTAATGTGGAGTTTATAAGGCCTTGGGCACTCCCACCCTTTGAGCTAGCTTTTGGGGTGGTGTATCCCAAGGTTCTTTACACACTGAAAATAAAGTTATCTCTAATGAACTCAAAATGATGTCATTTTGGATTTATAGGATTAAAAAATTATAATGATAAAGACTAATATAACCCTGCAATATATTACAATTATAAAAATACCTTAATTTCCGTTCCAAAACAACATCTTTTTGAGCTCATCGGAAATAACTCATCTTCACTTTACCCTAAATAATATCATGAAATCGCTTATTATTATTATTATTTTAAATGGATCAAGTTGTGTATATGCTTCACAATTTCAAATAATTATGCAATTATCCTTTTCCATTAGATAATATTAGTACTAACTAGAATCTTCCGTCACTTTGTGTCACATTCTCAATATACATCATAAATGATGGATTTGGACTATTTCACTTTTATATCTTTCAACATACTAACTATTTATCGTATCTTGAAGTATGAAACAAACATTCATAAAGCTATATTGTTCACGAACCTTTGATTTATATTTGAAAAAAAGCCCTAATATCTTTTCACTAATTATTGTACATTTTTTACGCAATTCTATCTAGTTCTACCACTAACGTGCATAAAAAATTATTAAGTTTTCATAGATGGAAAATTTGGTTAATATTTCCAAGCACAAAACTGAGTTCTTCAATTGAAAAAATAGAGAGAACAAAGTTTTTTTAATTTTTTTTGGAATAAATACTTACACCATTATTACTGTTAATATTTTTTCGTGGAAGTCTCATTTGGCACTAGCACTTATCCTAAAATAGCATTGCTATTTTCATTTGATATCTTGTATCGTTTGAATCACCAATCGATTTTATTTTATTTATTTTATTTTTTAAAAGTTGTGGCATCATGAGAATAAAATGGCTCCATTCACGAAAACTTAAAAAGACTTACAAACCCAAGCCATTTCATTATATCTTCATTTCTTTTTAGTAGCATATATCTTCATTTCTTTGTCAGTATTAAAAGTTTAATTCCATAAAACAAATAGCCTGTGAATCTTTACAAACCAAAAGTATACAAACAATAAGAGTTTCAACATCCTGGTGAGGTCTCGAAAAGCCACATACTAGGAAGCAATCAGTCAAATTCCCTTCTGCCACGATCAAGGAGCTGCAAAATAGTAGAAATGAGTGTTTAGCTCTGTACAAGTCATCATATATGTTTGTAGTGAAGTTAATTATGCTATACACACACACACACACAGAGAGAGAGAGAGAGGAGAACGGTAAGTAGTTAGAAAATCCCAGAACAAGAAAGTCAATTATTTCAATTTGATCAAATGAAGTTCCTTAAGTTTTAACATCTTCACTATATCATCTGCCATCACACGTCAGAATATGTGAACATGAGACCAAGGGTTTTTGTTTTTATATTATTTGATTTTACAAGGTTTCCCTGCATTCTTTGGATGGGAGACTAATCCTTGTTTGGAATACTGATGCGGCCCTTCCTCACAAATGCTTGGTTCAGTTTCTTGCAAGCTTGAATCCCTGACATTGTAGAAGTTCCTCAACTGCTAATCTCATCCTTGCTTTTTACTTGAGCCATCCCTTGTAGGTGGCTACTAGGAGACTGATAATCAGGACTGAAAATTTTATTATATTAACACCAGATTTCACTCACTGCTACTGATATAGACAGATACCAATATCAGAAGCCATGGATTTACAGTGTAGCTCCCAAATAGATATAAACATTAAAGGAGAAAGATAGAAATGCAGGCTTTACGGGGGTCCTGCTTCCTCCCTGCTCAAAGGCCCAAAACTCTCACTCAATTTCTGCCTAACCCTCTCCACTCCTTCTTTCCCTTTTATCTTGTTCCCTGTCCCACCTGCCATGTGAGCAGGTCATTGCAAACCTTAATGATATAGCCCGGAAAAAAATTTATACATTAAATTTCTCTCCACATTGAATTAAATAAAATGAAATGGAGTGTGAACGGATGTAGGTACATTTATAGGACCAATGTCATTCCATTGTTTATACAAAATAGTAGATACACGCATACTATTTTCATTCATAATATGAATGCTTCCAGGAAATCTTGCAAATGATTTTCACATTAAAAAAACTTACGAGAAATAAACTGTATAATCCATCCAACAATAGGGATATGGTAGAGAAACACTTTGACAGATGACCAAAAACCACTGCAACCAAAAGCATCAATGATAAGCATAGAATTATAAATTTTGTAGTCTTGTAGTGCTCAAGAAAGAAAGAAGCCATCAACTAACCTGAAGAGAAAAACACAACCGTATATTTCAAGTATTATACCAACTATTGGCCACCTCACAAAAATGAAAAAAAGGCCTAGAAGAAATGATGCAGTACCCTGCAAAAGAGGCAAAGTAATGCTATTTATCTCCATATAGAATGCTTGATTGATCATTCATAAAGAATTTAGAAAATTTATATCAACGTGGATAAAGACAGTAAACTGTAAAGAATTAAGGATAAGATACGATGTAGTAGTAAAAGAACAAAGAACAAAAGAGTCAACAGACAACGGGCATCCCCAAACGGCTCTCCTCTCCATTCGAATAAGATATCTGTCAGGCTTAAAGCTCCATTATAGATAGAAATGCAGGAAGTCTGAATCAAATAACTGTGCTGCTACTCTTAAAACAAAATGTATCATATGTTACGCTTAATTGGAATAAGGATGAGCTTGGAGTGGTGCTAAAGCTGCTCTTTTGTGATTGTACGATCACGGGTTCAAATTTAGGAAATAAGCTCTTTGCAAAAATGTAAAAGTAAGGATGCATATAAAGATTTTGATCAAACCTACCCTCGGAAGTCGGTTTTCATGGGGAGTGGCTTTTTATGCTTCATTGGAAGTCAGCAAAAACAATGCTTGAATTAATCAGTTCTAGTCCTTGAAGTAAAACTTATTACTGACTTAAACCTTAATAGATCCTGATTTTAACAGGAATTTTTGGTTTATAAAGACAATTGATACCAGGAAGCAAACTCTAACAGAAAAGTGGAAAAGTAGGAGTTATTAAGGGGGGGAAGCCAATTTCTTTGTTCCAAACTATCATTGAAATCAGCAGAATGAAAAAAGTATCATGTAAAAAAATTGTCAACAGCCTCTCAACCAATGAGGCATCAGTAAAATGGAAATTCTAAGTGTTATGTCAAAAATAAAATTGAGTTATTTCATATATTACAACTAGCACCACATGCACTTTCCTTGGAGTGCTGGACAGTTCCTCAATTAGATTTTGAATTTGATGACAGATATTTCCCACTGTGCTTGACACTGGTATTTTTTCCAAAATAAGGGTGGTTGGGAGAATTTATGCAGTGTGGTTATGATAGGATCCAACAATTGATAAAAGAAAACAGAAGTCGAATATGGTCGGTTGTATTAATGAAAGCTGATCTAAAATTAAATCAGCTATGGAAGCTTACAAAAGGTATAATGAAAGCAAAGAAAAAATACAGAAAGTAACATAGACTCAGAGCAATTCGAGAGGCTCTGAAATCTCTCCCAAGTTTAGTCCCAAATTCCCAAGATGCCTTTACAATGATTCTGATACAATTCCCATCAAGAAATATAAAAGAGATAGCAATAGAAGAGTGTGGACTCAGGCCCAAACAGCCCAATTGAATACAGCACCGAAAGAGGACACGCAAGGATTGCCACGTCAGATAAGGGATTCCCAAAATACCCCTTAACAGAATGGTGCACAAAGAAGGGTGGCTTGGAAGCCGTTATAAGCAGAGGATGGAAGCATGGATGGGTATCGGATAAGAATTGATTGGGCCCTTTGGGGATTGGGAGAGAGTGAAGCCTCTCATATGTGCTTCACACTATCTTTATTTTCTTGCTTGTTAATTCTCAGTTATTGTAATCCTTTAATTTCCTGCCATGATCACTGTAGATTGCTTGTTTCAAAGCTTCTGTAATTTGTCTTGATCAATATATAAGGAAACTGAAGCTATTCAGATCAAATTGTTGTTCCTGTTCGTTGTTCGTATTATTAGCATTTTGAGTAGAAGTCTTTAACAGATTCCCTATCCATTATATAGACACTTCAGCAAAATACACCCTAACTAGAAAAAGGAATATTATTCCCATAACTAACCACCTAACAGAAAGAAGGAATATTATTCACAGAACTATTTAACTAACCACCTAATGACTCAACACCATTTATTATTAGGGATGTATCAGGTTATTGAACAAAGACTTTACTAGGGTATCATTTATCAAACAAATATGAAGACAGAAAAACTAAAGATGCTTCTTGTCCTATAGATATGTTTCTACTCATTATAATTGCTTTACCAAACTATCATCCGTTAAAATTTTACACTTAAGTGACATGCAAAGCAATCTATCTAGTTTAGCAGATCCATTTGATTCAAGGAATGAGAAAATTGTTCTTTGAAGTTTGATCTAATTTAAACAATTTTGTAATGACTTAATCTCAGTTGTCGAAAATGCTAACCCGAGTATACCCCTCAGTGTATATATAACCCATGAAAACAATTTTATAATATCTGACTGACATTCTACTAGCATTTACTAATCACTATCACAAGAGAGGGTTAGGGAGAGAAAAAAATGTTTTTTTTTATTAATCAGCTGAAAAATTCACAGTGACTATACCTTAAAATTTGCTCTATTAGTGAAGAGTGCCCACATGGAACGCCAACCAAGCAAAATTGCCACCCCTGCCAACCAAAAAATCTGATTCCAGAATGCGAGATGCCAAAACCAAATTAGGCATGCACTACACCAACACCTCTATTCCAAAGAAAAAGGTTAATAGAATTTTAGATTGTAGAAGCAAGCCTCACATTTCCCAGAGCAAGTAAACCACGGTCAAAGAAAAGAACTATGCCAAGAAATGTGAAAAAGATACCGAAACCAATTAAGCCAATACCAATCTCTGCATGTTTATCAAAAAGACACGCAATGATGTTGAAAACAGTTAGAATAAAATAAACAGTGCAAAATATAAGTAATCAGATCATAAAAAGATGAAGCAATGCTTACTCTTTATCTCACTTATATCATAGGCCATATTGATTAGTAAAATAGCACCAGATGAAGGAAACTGCACAAAATAGAGAGAGTATTCAGATCATAAATTTAACATACATACATACATGGCCCCTAAGTCCCTAACCTAACCCATACAAACTCAAATACCATAATGCAATAACTAATAAATTGAAAATTCACCTCTTAGCTGAGTTGACTCAGAAGAAGAATGATGCTGCTTTTCAAAAACCAAGTTTCAACCTCAACGGTAGCTTGAATCTGGGTTGATGATGAAGGAACCGAAAATGACGAGAGAGAGAGAGAGAGAGAGAGAGAGAGAGAGCGTAGGTGGAATCAATGGGCCTTGCAGTTGTTACTCCAATCATCATGGGCCTCTAACTTTTGGGTTCATGGGCTCAACTGCGCAGAATAATACCAGTAAGCCCAGCAAAGTTTTCGGAGGTTGCTTTCCACATATTTTTCGAATTATGTTATTTTTGTCAACGGAGCGGTACTGCATAGAAAGAAAAAAAAATAAACAAAAGTTATTTAGATGAAGTGCGATCACAACTTAACTACATTTGGGGATAATTATTGAATTAAAAAAGAAGGTAAGAACTTATCTATCTAAAAATTAAGATGTTCACACTTTAGCACTTCATCTAAAAAATGAAATATGGTATTACTTTTTAAAAATTATAGACTAAATAATAAAAATTATAAATTTAGTAATAAAAGTATATGTATAATTTTTATTACCCAGTCTGTAACTTTTATTAATCCGTCTTTGTACACAAGAGAGGGTTAGGTTGATGTGTTGGTAAGATATTAAAAACTTGGTACGATATTAAAAATAAAATAAAATAAGAATATCGAAGTTGACCCAAAAATTAATAAACACGTTAACTTAGTTCATCAAATTAATCCTGATTGATTAATATTTTTTCTTCAATATTGAACAGTCTAATAATTATTGGGCTGAATCACATATGATTAAGCTTGCTACTGTTGAGTTGTACTTAGATTGATGTGTTGTTTTGCGAGATTTTTGATTGGGTGGTGAGATGTTTTGAAAGATGTTTGGAATGATACTAATGCTAAGGAGTAGTTGGAGGAGACTGATGGTACCTGCAAGAAACTCTGACGCTCAAGTCAGTAAATGTCCAAATATTGATGGAAAGAAGATCATATGTCTCTCTATTTATAGTTGATGAGTGTCTTGCTTATACCGCCTTAATATGACGGTGTTCATTTCTATTGATGGATGATGGTAATCTGCACGGACTATTCTCTAAACGAGATGTCTATCATCAAACTAAGTCCCTATAGACGTAGCGCCATGCACGTGCCTGTCTTCAAGCCATTGGTCTCATAAGGGTAGTGGGGCTTTGAGCAGCTAATGGCCGTGTAGCTACAATTGACTGAGCAATTGGTCCCATGTGTCAGGTGGTTGCGAGATTATATGATACACGGGATGGCCGCAATTCCTTCCTTACTAATTAAGCATTAGCCTTTGCGTCTTTCATTAGTAGGACCTATAATCCTGTATAGGAATGATATAGATCAAATGTAATTATTCTTTACTGGTTATTTTGTTTGACAAATATATTTAAGGTAGTCAAGATTTAAACAAATTACTATCAATTAGTTTGTTGAAATTCGTAGAGTTTATGCTAACAGTATAATCAACTTCCACTTTTTCTTATTTTTTGTTTCATCTTTCTCCATTGCTCGAATTTTGTCACTGATTCACACGTGCTGACTACGGTTCGTCTTCTTTCGGAAAAAAGTTTGTATGTTAACGTCTTCTTTGATGAAATTCTTGGTTTTGGCAGACAACAAACTTAATGCTCATTGCCCTATAAATATATACATACACAACTTTATCTTTATTTTTTTTAATAATCAACACGACGTTCAAAACTTGAAACCAATGCGGACTTTGTATCTATTTTCGGAGACCTAATGTAATTTTGTGTCAGCATTAGCGTTTCCTATTTCACACGTACTTTTAGAATTCTACTTAAAAGATGGGAGAGAGAGAGAGAGGAAAAGAAGAAGAGACAAACATGAAACATATATATAAGCTTGCACCTTCTCAATTTTGTAAATTATTCTTATTTTTATATGGGTTAAGGAGAAGCTACTTTTTGAACTAATAATGCTTTGCTGCCTTACAAGGGAAAGTTACTTTCAACTCCCACACAGAGCTTGACAGATGAAGCCATATGGTTAGAAGAAGAATTATGTATAGGGCTTTTTTTATTTTTATATTAGGTAAAAAAAAGTACGTAAGATTTATTAATTTTTCTTCAAGACTATAATGGTCGTCACATGCCATGCGTGCATATAACTTTTATGTCCTTTGTGAGATTAAAATCGTTTTAATAGCTATTAACAATGAGAACAAAGTTTGCTACCATTGAAATTGCATTGAGATGCTTAAGTATGCCTACATAGCTTGTAGTGACTTTAAGCTACTGATGACCATACTAAATCTGTGTTCTGTCGCGTAAAAGAGTGTCAAGTGGGTCAATTAAAATAGGTATGTCTCTATAATCTTCTTCGACCAAAGAACATAATTAAAAGCCAAAGCAAATGACAAATGTGGAAGGACATTTGAACCAGGGTCTTTTTTGTCAAAAAAAATGCATTAATTGTTTTCAAATACTATTTGCTTCCTTCTTGTTTTCGTTACGTTAGAACTTTTGAATTTGCCATATTCACATTTGACTTGGGCATGGACGGAGCAAGGGGCTAGCGCTGCCATGGAACATAAAAACTTTCCATAATATGAGATAATATATTGTTACTACCAAATAATGTTACTATCAATGTTAACAGTTCTGCCAATCAACGGTTATCATTTATTGCGAATCAATAATTAATTAATAAATTTAATTTGTAAAAATATTAACCGTTAATTGACGGAAATCAATGGTTAAAATATGATAGTAACATTGATAATAATATTATTTGGTAATAACAATATTCTACTTTGAATAATATATGGTAAAGATGAAGTGGATAGCCTTTACTATTATTCGTAATTGCATAAAATTTCCCTTTGCCAACTGATGTATACCATAATGAGTTAAGGACAATTTGGGGAATTGGTTCTCCATAATTCCTCCAGTAACAGTAATTATTGGTTCACCCCTCCATGCACCGTTTTATATCTTCATATCTCGTACAGTTGCGTTTATTACAAAGGTTCTAATCCTCTCTTGTAGATGGTCGTTATTCAGAAGTAAAGTTAATAAATCAAGAATTTCCTTAACAAATTCTTTAGTAGTGTTCCTATATAAATTTAGGGTTTTATAAGAGTTATGTTGTAGGAAAAGTGATTGTGTTATGTTATAGAGATTCGTTTTGCGTGCCGAAGTTTTTTTTTTTTTTTTTTGCTGCGGGTCCCACAAAATGTTGTGTGTGTAGGAAAATTTTTGTGGTCATGTTAAATGATAGATGATAAACCCATAAATTTATTATTCATCCACATTCTATTTTTAGTACCGTAAGGAGATATTTAGCCGAATATAATTTTATAAAAACTCTTATCATAAACGAATTTTTTTATAATAAATAAAAAAGAAAAAATTTAAAAGCTTCTGGAAGGAGATTTTTTTAATATATATGTAAGCTTTTTTTAGATTCCTAATATTTTTTGTTCAAATTATGCCCTTATTTTGAATTTATAATTACAAATTTTACTTTTTATCCTAGTAATAAATCATTCGAGCTCCTCCTTCCCTTCAAAACACTAAAAATATTACCAATGAAAGTGTTCATCCAAAAGGGAGATTTTGCATATTAGGTTGCCGTTGATTAATCTCTTGTATGCATTTTAGGTTAATTTGTATTAAACAAAAAAATCATGTGGGAAGGATTCAAAAATTCATATGTGCCAAACAATAGGCTTCTGCATTCTTTATTTTCTTTTGTTGTCTCGCTTTTTTCAAGTTATATATGATGATTAATAATAATAATAATAATAAAAATTAGATCACTGAATAGGATTATAGAAAGAAAAAAAGAATAAAGGAAGGCAGCATGTTCAAACACGGTAAATTGTCACGAGGTTAATGCATTTTATGTTGATGCTAGAAAAGTATTACAAACACAATAGTATTGTTAGAGATGAAAATGAGACACTTGTGGGGGAAAATGATGAGTATAACAAAATGTAAGGTGGCAAGTAGAAAGGACAGAGTAATGTTTGTTATTGTGATTTAATGCATCCATAAAAATCTATTAAGGTAAATAATTGCAACTTTATTCACTTGACATTGTCGCATACATACATTATTGTGTATACGTATTTTGAGTTAAATTCAAAATAAACCTATTAGATTTATGATTTACTCTATTCGGTTACAATATCTTGAGAATTCATAATTTTCCTTTTTAGCTTTTTTCCATTCTCCCACGTTACTGGATGATACTAAATTTTAATAAGGGATTATAACTGACTTTGTTATCTCTTGTCCTTTATTGATTTATGTAACCAATTTTTTAGCCATGCTAATGCTTGCTCATAATCAGTTTAATTTCTTGTTCTTAGTACAAATTAATCTTTCTGGATAAAGGTCTCTTCTAATAAGCAAGTTTTATTTATTCTTGGATCTATTTTTTCCTTTAAAAATCCTTATCTTTGAAACCTTTGTTTTTTTATTTCTTATTATATTTATGTTTATCAAAATAATAGAGGTTTCTAATATTCTTTATTGTAATTTTAATAAGAAATAGAGCTTATGAAAGTTATTTTACCAAGTAACTTTTTTTTTGATAGCTCAAGTAACTTTTTTTTAACTTAAGCTTTAAGGTAAATTTCAAACAAATTTTTTTTGGTTTAATGATTCTATTTGCTGTAGAAATTTTTTTCTGCTACACTTATATAAAAGTGAAATGATGCCACTAATTTTTTTATCTTTCTTATTTATATAGGGACTTGCTCATTTTTATGTGAGTGAAGCAGCAAAAATTTCTGGAATTAGAATAGAAATATTTTTTCCTAAAATTTTATATAAAAATAAATAATTTATAGCTTTATATTGTAAATTCTTATTTTTAACTTTAGTTTAAAAGTATTTTTTTAGTTTTAAAAAAAGTTTCGCCAAACAAGCTCTTAGCGGGGGTTTTTATTTTATTTTATGAAAAATATATGAAAATCATATATTTATTTTATTATTACTCAATCCATTTTTTTATTCTAAAGCTATTAGAGAGGGGCATTTTTCCATCCCCAAAATCTATTGCTGATCCGCGACTTTCTAGTACTGGACTGAAGATTCATTTACAAATTTTAGGTGTAAGAGCTCGTACACTCACAAAAGATTAAAAGAAAATGAAAATGATTGAAGAAAACAACTTTTTGACAGGCATATAAACCAAACACAACATAAGCGTGTTTTAGAAAAATCAAGAATTGAAGAAACCTGTTTCGAAAAACGAGATTACCATTTACACATCTAAGAAAGAAAACTACTATCATCCTGGTTAGAAGAAATAGGATGTCTAACTATATGTAAGTTAAAAATTAAAATGAATGAAAGTTCTAGAATTTATGGAAAAGAAAAATCCTTAATATACTGAATTTTCATTGGCTAATGTCTTAGGAAATCATAGAGTTGGAAGACCAACCTATATCTGAGTTGATTATTAGTCTTTAAAGAAATTGATGATACGTTAAACCATTTTAAAAAATAATGATAAATAAAGTTATTAAACCAAAAACTTGTTTAAAATGAAAACAAAAAAAATTATATATCAGTTTCCAAGTCCAAGGCATTATTAAGTGTGAAATATATATGATAAGCCGTTAGGATTTTTTATTATTGGACTTTCATTGATTTGTAATGTTTGTTAAATTGAATTGGTTGAATAAATATACCCGAGTCCCTCACAATTTGTGAAGCCCCATCTTATTCTTATCGGGGTTGGAAATTACATGTACATCGTGTTTGGACCCAGTAACTTAAGTTTTATTTGGGAGTTAGTTTTTGGAGGGGAAAAAAAGGAAAGAGAAGAGTTTTATTAAACCCTTCTCTTGTTTGTGAGTTTAAAAAAATGAACCGAAAGAATTGAGAATTTTTACTAAATCTTCCAAAATTCTCCTTCTTCTTAAAATTAAAGTTCCTCCAATTAGAGGGATTTAAGAAGAAAAATATTAAAAATTACTTATATAACCTAAGAATTAAAATGTGAAAACTATATAAATATAATTTATTTTTAAATGTGACATCATTAAAAAAGTCTCAAATATTGACAAAATTTATCAACGAAAAATATTTCGTCGAACATAGAGACGACGAATTTTTTGACGAAAATCATACTTTTTGTCGAAAAAAAATTTCGTCATACTTTTTGACGAAAAAAATTTTCGTTGAAATTTTCGACGAAACACATTTCCTTCGAAAATATTTTTGGCAAAATTTTCGACAAAAAATATTTCTATCAAAATTTTCAACGGAACATATTTATGTCAAAAAATTTCGACGAAAAATATTTTTGTAAAAAAATTCGACGAAAAATATTTTTGTAAGAAATTTCGACAAAAAAAAAAGTTGTATCAAAATTCTTTACGGTATCTGAATTCGGACGAAAGTTTCACAGAAAAATTTTCCTCAAAATTTTTGACGAATTTTTTTTCGTAGAGACACATTTTCATCAAAAAATTTGACGGAATTCTTTTTTCCGTCGAAACTTTTGATGGAATTTTTGTTGATGAAAATGTTTAACAAATCATTTTCGTCAAAACTTTTAACGGAAACTAAATCCCATCGTAAATTTTGAAAGAAATTTTTTTTTGTAAAAAATTTTATCGGATAAACTTCCGTCGCCTTTCGATGAAAAATATTCTGTCGAAAAAATATTTTTTTTGACAAAATTTTCATTGTTTGAAACTTAGAATTTTCGTCGACAATATGTAGTGTGAATAATACATAAATAATATTGTTTAGAAATTTTAAATTTAATTTTGTTTATAAATTATAATAATTATATTAGTTTTTAAAAAGGGGTAAAATTTTAAAAATATTTCATTGACCCTCCAAATTTTCTTTTAGCATTTTTTTAACTCCCAAACAAGGGAATGAAATACCCTTCAATTCCCTTCCCTTTCTTCCCCTCTCTTCTCCTTAGATTCCCTTCCTTTTCTTCCCCTCCAAACTCCCAAACAAAACCTTAGTGTTTCTTATGTAATTAACATATTTCGGTCCGCTTCACTTCTTATATTCTCATGACGAACTATACCTACGATATGTATTATTTCAAAACGGGTTGACACGACACAAATTTGATACGACACGAATCCATCAATACGAACACGACACAAATTTTTATTCGTGTCAAAATCTTCAACACGAATACGATACTAATTTTTTGCGGGTTGACACGACACGACATGAATAACACAAAATAAGGGTCAAAACAATAATTGATCAAAAAATTAAAAAATTAAGTTGAAATTTAAAAATTAAATTATAATAATATTAATATTAACAATAAATAATTAAAAAAATACGAGTCAATACGAATTTGACACGTAATACAACACGACATGACACGAATTTTTTACAGATCATTTTTTTTCAACTCAAATTTTTTTATAGGTCAACCCAAACATGAATTTTCGTGTTGTGTCGCGAGTCGACCCCATGTCATAACCTGTTTTGACACCCCTATTTGCATCATTATATGCAAATTGTATATAAACTAACCAATCCAAATTATTAAACTGCCACGATTATGCCATGATTATTCAAGAAATAAGTTATAAAAATGGAGATTCTAAGTCATTTTGGAAGGATAAGTCTTTTAAGATCTGTGCAAATTAACAAAAAAATAATTTGGAAAATTCCTGGTAAAACACATGTTTAGGCCATTAGAGAGTAGAAAATTGACGTAATATAATGGCAGCGATGTGCACTTTTATGTTTTTTTCTTGATAACTAGCAACTTTCATATTTGCTTAATAATTTGTTATTCTGTGTTGAACTTTTATCACTTGTTAAAATTAATATCACTTATTAAATTTAAATTTAACATTTTTAAAAAACTAACATAAAATAATAAACCAACTATCATAAAAATATAAAAAGCATAATAAGCCTGTTTCTTTTATGAAAAATCTTGTCATTATGCTGTGTATTTCGTTATATTAGAATTGGAAATATAAAATACAGAAGGAACCACCAGAAATTTAAAGCTTTCTTTCATTAATAGATAAAAAAACATCTAGACAGTTATGACATTTATTCTGTTGGGCGCTTTCCATGGTCATAAAAATTGATTTTCTTTTAGTAACTTTTACAACTTATCCTTTTTAATTTTTTAATAACCACGATAAAATATACTAAAATCTTATGTTTAAGCATGTATCGTTATTGATTATATATACATGTTATAACTTTAAAGAAGATGAACATGAATCTGCTTCTATTGTAAATTAAGAAACTTTTCTTTTACCAAAAGAAAAAAAAGAATCTTTTCATGCAATCGTGGGCGGCCCTACCAACCTTGTTGGTTGCGAACCCATTGAACATTACCGGTTCATATAACAATGCATTATGGCAAAAACCTTAAAGATATATATATATATATATATATATATATATATATATATATATATATATATATATATATATATATATATATAGGATTCTTTGACACCAGTGTTAAATTTCAAATTTGACACCTTATCTTAGAATCGTTAGATCAATAAAGATCAATGGTGTCACATGCTTGTAAATCAGAGTCGTTGACCTTTTTTGATCTAACGGCTCTAAGATAAGGTGTCAAATTTAAAATTTGACACTATGTCAAAGGATCCTGCCTCATATATATATATAGGTCAAGATCATTTTACACCAGTGTAAGTTACACTCTTAATCTTGACTGTTGATTCCAATTATATCTAAGGGCTCTAGTTTTTTGATAATGTAAGTCATTGGATACAAGTGGATCAATGCTCAAGATTGAGTATAAGACTTCTAACTCTTACACCGATATACGAATATCCTGCTCATATATATATATATATATCTGGAAGCAAATTAGTTATTCAATTGATGGCCAAACAATTAATTGGCAGCTGCATGACTTTCAAAATGTTGAATGCCTTAGATTCGTCTCGGATTTAGCATAAACTAAAGGGAGTTACTAGTCTCGTGATAGATAGCTTGACCAAATTAAGTGGATGTGCATGTTTTGTTCAATGGGTTGATTAGAATTAGAGGAATTGAATAATATAAATGGGTCTTTTTGATGGAAAATTTTAATATAGTCGTCAATGGAAAGTTGAATACAGATATCAAAGAGAATATGCATAATTGCAACTGGTCTATATGTATGTGGAATTAGTTTTGAATACGATGAATGATGACAATATGTTGTTTTAATTTGATTGTATAGTTTCTCTGCTTTGCAATTTGCAAGATGGAAAAGAAATCTAAGATAGTTCATAGTTGTATAGCATACTTAAAGTAAGAACCTAACATTCCCCCGTCAAAGCTAATCAATATTTCATTGGTTAGCTAAGCATTTCAAGCAACCAATAGGGTACTTCCAGGAAGAAGCAGAAGATATATGAGTTATATAAAGTTCTGATCTTTAATCTGAAAAAGGGAAAAAGAGCAGACATGTAAGAAGCAGACTATATGCAAAATTGAAGTTAATAATTCAGTCCCAATTGTAATATATAAAATAAAGAGTTTGATTAGACCATAACTTTAATCGCTTTTGTTAGTTTCTTGTTTGATGTGGATTCAATATGCTTTATGGAGTTTGATATAAAAGACATAAAGTTTCTTGAATTTATACCGGGAATGAAGTTAACAATTCCGTTTTCTAAGTTCGTGTTTAGGATGCTTCTTTGTCAGATCGTTCTCCCACTCTAGTGATATTATTTGATGAAATATAGTTCTCCATTTCTATTTAAGTTATTTATTTATTTTGAATATTATCCATTAATTCATGAATTATTCGATCAGTCCGATTCGAATCGAGTAGGACCACGTAATCGGCAAAGATTCAAATTTATTTTATTTGAAGTTCCAAATTTTTGTTTGTTTGTTGCATCTATAGCGGGTTGAGTCAAACAACCACACTGCCACGGGCTTAAACTTGTGATGTAAGGGGGCACGTACTGCCACACTGAGCCTTTAGTAAGAATTAATCTGGCATTTGGTTTTGTTGTAATGTTGTTTTCTTTGGGAGCCACACACAGTCTCAGCATTAATGAGAGAGAAAAAGGGCCAAAAGGAAACAATGGATAGAGCCACGTCAGTTAAGTTGACTGAAATAGTCGTCACTGTATAGACCATAGAGCATATAATAGATCCGCGTTGAAAGTCCACTGTACGTGTAATGCTTGTGGCTTCCCAATTCCCATTATTCGTAAACCCAATCCCATGTTGACAAATGGCAAATACAACACCAAGCGTGCGTCAAATTAACAACATAAGTCATTCCTCTGATTTGCTCTCTAAATAAATACCCAATAGTTGAGGGGTGCCAAAATAAATTGTCGGCGCTGCCTCTCCTTTTGCTTTTTCTCCATAACCCCTACCTAAAATTCATCGCGTGCTATCTAATCACCATAATTTGCAATTGCACCACACCTAGCCAAGTTACAATTACAACTCCATCTCCTATAGAAAAAGCTCCATAACAAGTTGGCACGGTTAACATTATAATTGTAAATTTGATATTGATTAACAAGCCCTGTACGTACATGTGCTGATTTTTAAAGATTTCATTCCCCATTCCCATCTACAATACTCAACTTTAATGTCAAGGATATGGGCTGATACATGTAGTTAATTATGAATTAATGTACGTTTTTTTCTTATGGATATGGGTACGGAGTCTTTGAAAACTCTTTATTTTTGGGTTATTGGAAGGAACTTCCATTTGCTTTTTTTTTTTTTACAATAAATCACGTGTATCTTTTACGGGAGGCAATCTTATTCGGGTCGGGTATAAGATTAAGGCTTTAATCTCTTTCAAAAATAGTATTGAGAATGATCGAACACATGTATCCACCCTCACTTACTCAGTTCTCATGCACCAACTGAGTTACTATCATTTGATCCATTTGTCTGTTTTTGTAACACGATAAAGTATAAACATTAATGTGCTACAATTATTTACAAGGCTAGATACTCTACACTATCTCCAAATTAAAGAAAATTAAATATAAAACATCTTCTCTCCATCCATTTCTTACGGATTATATATATATATATATATATATATATATATATATATATATATATATATATATATATATATATATATATATATATATATATATATATATATATGAGGTAGGATCCTTTGACACTGGTGTCAAATTTTAATTTTGACACCTCATCTGAGAGCCGTTAGATAAAAAAAGATCAAAGGTGTCACATGCTTGCAAATCAGAGTCGTTATCTTTTTTGATCTAACGGCTCTCAAGTGAGGTGTCAAAATTAAAATTTGACACCGGTGTATATATATGAGGAAAGTTATACTTACAACCTATTTCCATTTACAACTTCTTATAACTTTATCTTAACCTGTTAAGAACCTTGGGATACACCACCCCAAAAGCTAGCTCAAAGGGTGAGAGTATCCAAGACCTTATAAAGGCCATATTAGCTGCCCATCCAATCAATGTGGGACTATATATCTCAACACGCCCCCTCACGCAAGAGCCCTTTAGGCTAGAAGCGTAGAATTGCACATGCCCAATTTTTGGTTTACCTTTTTGTGCTTTTTATTTTAATTCCACTTTTAAAGTGGTTTACCTTTATCATTTATTGCGAATTAATAAATTTGATTTGCGAAAATTTTAACCGTTGATTGACGAAAATAAATGGTTTAAGATATGATTGTAAAAAGTTGTAAACGAAAATAGGTTGTAAGTATAATCTTCCCCTTTATATATATATATATATATATATATATCCTAAAACAAATGCACCCTCTGCCTCTGTCTTTTGTTCTCATCAAATTTAACCTAAATCACCGGCCAACTTTCACAATATTGTATATTACACTCTTTGATCGTATAACAAATCTCTAGTTGACTGATAGATTTCCCCCTTTCACGTTTTGATTTCCAACACCCACTCTTAAAGATTTTTGGTTATCTAATGAGCATAGGTAAAAAATATATGCTCCCATGCCTAGTTTTGTTTGACGCTTTTAAAGTGAGAAATATACTTTTAAAGGAAAAAGTGAAGTGTTATTATAACCGTTAATTAAAAAATTAAGAGAGTGGATTTTAACAATTTTATATTTTATTATATATGTACATGTATTTTATTACAATCTTAGTTATTAATTTTTTAATAAATGGTTATAATTTTGTGCCTTTTTTCCTCCAAAGTGCATCCCTTACTTTAGATTAGCTAAATTCTTATTTACATATCAAGTTCCTACACTTTCCTTATTCAGAAATAAACACAATAATATTTCTAAAGCTTAAACATATTTTTTTAATGCTTATTTTCTCTCTCTTTTTTTTTCTAAAAAAGAATATGCAAAAGAATTGGTATGGAAATTAGGTATCAGAATAAAAAATGTCATGCACGTAAGAGAGAATTTTTTTTTTTGCTCGTACAAAATAGGCAATTATTTTTTTCAAACTTCAAATACTTGGGTTCGATCCATCCCGTCAATGATTCCGTACTTTCGGTCTTTATACTCCAAACAACTATTGCTAGCGAAATAAATGATTTTATACTTGGAAGTAAATCAAATAAATACAAAAGTATAAAAGCTTTTAGTTTACACAAAAATACAAAATCGTAGCAAAAGTTTCCCAAAGCATTAGTGACTCTACAAATAACTACATGTAGTTATTATCGTAGAGCGTTGCTTGTATAGAGTCTAAACCCATTGGCCATTACGAAAAAAAGTAAATAACACTACTAAATATTTGACACACTAACATGTAACTAATTATAAAACTTGAATGCTGAAAAGATACTAAATTCAATATTTACATAATAGATTAGTATACATGTGCAGCTTATATAAATATAACAAGTAATCCGCCTTAAAGTTGCATGTAAAACCATATAATACGATTTAATCCTTAAATTTGCATGTAAAACCAAATAATACGATTTAATTTGACCCTTACAAAATATAAATATTTTTGGAAGAAAGTCAGAGGACGGTATGAAATATGAATACGTAAACAGCAGCAATTGATCAGTTTGAGTGTATAGAAACAATTTTCTATATATTTGTTAACTCGTGGTAGAGGAATGAAAACTGTTTATTTAGCATATAGATTTGAAGTCAACCTCAAACAAGAGAGGGGGAAAAAAAAATAGGGTCCATTGATCATGTTAATTAATAATTTATCATTATCTCTCAACATTATTTCTTACTCTACTCACCGAGCCGCAACGCAACAGAAAAAACCCGGCCCAACTCGTGACATAATATCCAACCGACCACATAAACAAAACAAAAAAAGAAAAAGAAAAAAATTCTGCAAAATATGAAATTTTGAAGATGTTGTTGGTCAAATCCTCGCCTAACATGCCTTTTTGGTCTCCTTTAGCGCATCCATCTCTTCTTCACTTCATATAAAACTCCAGTGTGTCTTAATTTGATTTACAAAGAACCTCTGTCTCTCTCTCTCTCTCTCTGCATTTTCTTCCTTTGCCTCTGTTCTCTCTCTCTCTCTCTCTCTCTCTATGGCTTCTGTCACACACCTACCCAGCAGAACCAACATGAATCACATTACATTCTCAGAAAGCTTTCATCCAAAGTCTCATCCTTTTGGGCAAGTTTTGTTGCCCAAGAGAAATGACTTGTCTCCCTCTATACAATCAACTGTAGCTTCTGGTTTTGCATTAGGAATCAGCACCACTACTTTTGGTGTTGTGAAAGACAACAACAACACTAGAGTACTCACACCCACAACTCTATTCAATTTTTGGAGAGAGGTTCAAGGGTGCAATAACTGGGAAAATCTTTTAGACCCATTGCACCCTCTTCTTCGCCAAGAGATAATTCGCTATGGGGAATTTGTCACAGCCTCTTACAAGGCTTTTGATATTGACCCAAACTCCAAACGATACTTGAACTGCAAATATGGGAAGAAGAGTATGTTGAGAGAGGTGGGAATGGAAAATTCAGGGTATGATGTGACAAAGTACATCTATGCAACCCCTGATATCAACATTAACATTCCAATGCAAAACTCTTCTTTTTCTTCTTCTTCTTCTTCTGGTCGGTGGATTGGTTACGTGGCTGTATCATCAGATGAAGAAGTAGTCAAGAAACTTGGTCGGAGAGACATACTCATAACATTCCGTGGAACAGTTACAAGTCAAGAATGGATTTCAAACTTGATGAGCTCATTGACACCGGCCATGCTTGATCCACATAATCCAAGACCTGATGTGAAGGTGGAGTCAGGTTTTCTCTCCCTTTATACATCTGATGAAAGCTCTTCCAAATTTGGACTTGAAAGTTGCAGAGAACAGCTTCTTTCTGAGGTGTCAAGGTTGAGAAACAAATACAAAGGAGAAAGCCTCAGCATAACCTTGGCTGGTCATAGCATGGGGAGTGCCTTGGCTCTCTTGCTTGCTTATGACATAGCAGAGCTTGGATTGAACAAAATTAACCGAAAAAATGAGGTACCTCTTACTGTTTTCTCTTTTGGGGGACCAAGAGTTGGTAACTCGGAATTTAAAAAACGGTGTGAGGAATTGGGTGTTAAAGTGCTAAGAATAGCAAATGTTAATGACCCCATCACAAAACTACCTGGAGTTGTCTTCAATGAAAATTTTAGGGTTTTGGGTGGGAGATATGAGTTCCCATGGAGTTGTTCATGTTATGCTCATGTTGGAGTTGAACTAATGCTTGATTTTTTCAACGTTCAAAACCCTTCATGTGTTCATGACTTGGATAGCTATATTGGCCTTCTTAGGCGCCCTAATAATGTTGAAGTGGTGCAGCCTCAAAGGGACGGAGGAGGAGGAGGAGTAAACCATTTGTTGGAGAAGGCAAGAGAGTTTCTCTTCTTGATGAGGTCGCAAAACATAAAAATCTTGCCGGAATTATTAGCCGGAGGAGGCAACAACCACCAGGGTTTGCTGAATTCATTCTCAAGGGACATGTTATGCTCTTGGGGCGATGAACTGCTTTTTGGCCTAGTTCTTTTGTTGTTGTAATTATAGTTATATATAGTTTTAGAACTAAAAGAGATTAATTAACTAGAAGTTGTAAACTCAAGAGTAGTAAAGACTATAAATGTAAATCCTTGTAAATTGTTGGAGCTTTCATATAAACTTATAGTTTCAGAGGAGTTTCTTTTTGCACACCATGTTTCTCTAATTTGCAACATTAATTGTATATATAACGATATGCAATTTCCACATATATGTTTTGCACCAAATTTTCAGTTCATTCGTATTTTTCTTCTAACATGGAGCGAGGTACAAGATATGTGAATTGAATATATTTCCAATGTTTTTTTTTTTTAAAAAATACACATGATCATTAATACAATTAATGGGGTCATTTTAATTAAGCTTTGATTTTCTTCCCTAAACACTGATCCCCACTTTGTTGGAGGCAAGATTTAGACACGAAACAATTCCAATCATGACAAGATATATACTCAGCTTGCTAGCTAGAGGAACTGGCTGACACGTTCAAAGTCGTAATTTTATCACTTCCCTGATGTTCTGCCATGTATTTCTAGTTATTCTCATTTGCTTTTAATTTCATGCATTTGCAGTTTTTTGTTCTTATTTCACGGTATTTTTTATTTTATTTTATTTTCAGTTTACTACATATGATCTTGAAAAGATTCAAGTATCTTGTAAATCAAAGTTGTAGTTAAGGAACTTTGTAAGCGGTAAAATTTAAGTTTTATGCTATCTGTGATCCTTTAAACAAGATATATCCTATATTATCACTCGTGCTCAACGAAGTTCCCAGATATTAATTACCGATTTATTTATTTAAGTTCTGCTTGTGCACCTGTAAATAGCACTTGTGTACTTTCCGCCACGAAGGGAATTGCTTTAATTTATTGGAAAGATCTATGCCTCAAACAGTGTCAAAGTACTTGAATTTGAGTGGTTTTCTGAAAATTAATCCTAACATTACATATAAGTAGAATTCTTTCTAGGATTACTGCGAATAATTAACTTGCTTTTGGTTTGAGAAGTTGCTCGAATAAATGGTCGGAATCTGAACTACTCTACTTATTCACATGTTTCATGTGAAAAGACTTTCATGCGAGCAAGTTTTTACTACAAGGAAAATTAATTCATGGATCTGTACCGAGGCTTAAGCTCAAACTTTTAGAAAATTTATTTAAAAAAAAAAATCTATAATTTTAATTTTGGAGATATACTTGTATGCATCGAATCCGCGAATCGTATATTCGGAGTCCTGAATGTGAAAATAATTTGGTCATGATTATACATGCTGAAAAAAATTGTTGTGTTGACTTTTTTTGCGTGTAGCCGTATATTAGTCATTGTTCATAACGAATAGAAGTCCACTAACCCCTTCAATGCAGTTGACATAAATTTTTTTACTGTTTCTTTATACATTGCGTAATAACCTGTGTCATTTATTCAGTTTTGTTTTACCTCTGTTATTTAACTTACATTTACTTTTTTTTTATCAATTTGCTCTAATTTCAAATTTTAATTTTTAAATAAAGAAAATTGTAAAAGGTTGAATTTTTTAAATATTATTTTAATAAAGTCATAACTACCAATTAACAATTTAAATATATGTTTAATTTTTCAAATATTAATGAAGTCATTAGTTTGACACATAATTTAGTGTAATTTGTTTTTATTTCTCTACTCATTTATCGATTAAGCAACGAATTTGGTTCAAGCCGGACAAGACTACAAGGATGATAAATAATTAAAGCTTTCTCAATCAAGTATTTAACACAATGGCGTACCCAAAGTTTGAATTTGAGATCGATTGCCGATTAAGTTGGAACAACATTTCTAAGTTGATCTACGTATTTGGTGGTTATGTAAATTTTTTTATATTATATAAAGAAGAGGTAAGATCAACTTACAACAATGTAATAATAACAAATGTTACGGTGCTGAGATGTGGATAATCTTATATCTCAATCTTAATCTTTAATCTATTCAGATCTAAAAGTTGTAATTTATTAGTCATGTGAGCCATTAAAAACAAATGAGATCAATTATTAAAATTAAGAGTGTAATTTATACTTTCTATAAAATATTAAAGGAAGATTAAAATTAATTACAAGATGTCACAAGAACACCACGTCACCCGTGAGCTTGGCCATATAATAATTCAACCCACATAACTAGTGATTAATTTATAAATTGAGGTTTAGCTCATGGCATAACTGTTGAGATATATAGTCCCACATTGATTAGATGGGCAATTAATATGGCCTTTATAAGACCTTGGACACTCTCACCCCTTGAGCTAGCTTTTGGGGTGGTGTATCCCAAGGTTCTTAACATGGTATCAGAGCCTCACCGTCCCCCGCTTTAAAAAGTGGAATTAAAATAAAAAAAAGCACAAAAAGGTGAACCAAAAATTGGGCCTGTGCAATTCCACGCTTCTAGCCCAAAGGGCTCTTGCGTGAGGGGGCGTGTTGAGATATATAGTCCCACATTGATTGGATGGGCAACTAATATGGCCTTTATAAGACCTTGGGCACTCCCACCCCTTGAGCTAGCTTTTGGGGTGGTGTATCTCAAGGTTCTTTACAATAACCTCAAAGTCGTGATTTTTTTTGGAAATCGACAACACACAAATCGGAAACGGAAAAGAAAAAGAGAGAGAGAATAGATACGGCGATTTATCCTGTTCACCCAATTTAGGCTACGTCCAGCTTGTCTGTACTATATTCACCTCACCGCCACTCGTTACAAGTCTCTCAATTTACAAGGCAAATATAAATGGGAATACAAAACCCTAATAGCAGCTATTCATGGGCTCAAGCTCAAACTGCTAAGAAAATTACAATAAAACATAAGCCCACAACAGTACCTAGCCTCTACGGCTGATCCCGATAATTAGGGCTCTCATTAGCATGCGAAGTATGAGCCATACCCAACAATTTTCACCAGTAGCTTTATTGATACAATATATTTTTTTTTTGCACAAGTTATATATCAAACTAATAATTTATAAAATTAGTATTAAAAAAAATTAAAAGCCGTGTTTGATATTCGCGACTTTTCGAACATCATGTCTGGGAGAATCATGATTTTCTGTAATTAACATTATTTTAGAAATAAATTTAAAAGTGTACCCGATTAGTAAAATCAAAATGAAGTTGCATCATTCCGATAAAAAAATAATTTTTTTGAAATTCTATCAGGTTTTCTTAAAAAAATGTATTTGCAAATTAAGACATTTAATAAATTTTCATAAAAACTGATTAAAATATTTGTTAGCTAGACAGCTATATGTAGTAAAGGTGGTTATTAATTAAGGGAAAAGTATTTCTCCAGTCACCGGAGATAAAATTATCTCTAGTGAATCCAAAATGACGTTATTTTGAAATTATAAAATTAAAAAATATAATAAAAAAGACTAATATAACCTGTAATATATTATAATTACAAAAATACTTTTATTTCCGCCTCAAAACGATGTCGTTTTGAGCTCACTGGAGATAACTTATCTTTATTGACTGGAGAAATTCTTTACTCATTAATTAATTTAAAATAACATAAACTATGGAAAATCATATTCTCATGTTAAATGAGATTATTCTCTTATGTCACACTCTCTTTTTAAAAAAAATAAAATTAATAGCCCCACTTTATTTATCTTTTAACATAAGAGAGTTTGTCTCTTTTGGAGTTACCCAACCCTAATTATCTCTTTGAGACGAGTTGGTTCCCTCCGGTATCCCCACGAGCTTCGACTCTTTGAGCCGGCTATGGGACTAATCCGGAGTGCGGGGAACAGTGATGGCTAAAGGTTCAGCCCCCTCCCCAAGAATGCATTCAGCGGGAATCGAACACATATCCAACCCCACTAACTCAGTCCCAAATTACCAACTGAGCTGCACCCATTGGGTAGAGAGTTTGTCTCTTATTACATAAGACAAATAATTCCTATAAACTAAACTAGGAACCAATAACAATATTAGAAACTGGTTCAAATAAAAAAAATAACCATCTAGGAGAATAGCTTTTGATAGGGTTTGACTTGTAGAGCGTTACCTGGATTGCTTGGACACAGTTCACCGCACTACACCTATTAGCGGAAGAATATCCGAAGGAACACCAAATGGTGATCCTAGGTAGCGAGGGGAAGGGAAAAATATTGGTTTGATTCTTATACATTATTTTTGGGAAGAGTTTAAATATCTTTATTTCTGACCTATCTCGTACTTCGAATTAATTTCATAGTCTGTTCAAAAAATTGAAGTTTATAAGAATATCGGAGAGAGTCACTCGGCTAAAAAAGTAATTAAGATTGGATTAACTCAAAAAAAAAAAAAAAATAAAAAAAAAAAATATATATATATATATATATATATATATATATATATTCGAAGGAATTAATAGCCTAAAACTTGAGTGTTTAATTAATATTGTACTCTTATAAGAAAGGAGATCATAGATCTGCAACGATCACACAGCTGCTTCCACACAATACTCCATCTTCATGCATGTTTGAATTCTGTTTTCAAAAACAGTATTTTGATTTTTAGAAAAAATTAAAAAAATTTGTTTAATAAGATCTGTTTTGTAAAAATAATTCTAAAAGTTATAACTATTTTATAAATTTTAGAATTAAATTTAGAGAATATATCTAATTTTTATATTGTAATTTGTCTTTTAACTTTCAAAATAAAAAATATAAAAAACGCTTATTTTATTAACTATTCTACAAAATAATTTTAAGAAAAAAAAAAAAACACAATGAAACAAACCCTCCATTACTCCTTTATTCTTACGGAATATATATGTTGCAAGGAGCGGCTCTTGTGCAAGAATCAATATCCAAATTTACGTACAAAACAATATTCGCAACCTTTCAAGAAATGGGCCTCAAATTTCTCTCTTTGTTAGCTAGCTTATGCATACGATTTAATTACTTGTCTTTGTCAAAGCCATCAAAAAATTGTAATTAATTTGGAAACAATGTGGCGCGATCATTGTACTAAAAGAAAGAAAAGAAGAAGTGGTGCGATCACTCAACTGAAATGAACAACAACGACACCTTGTGCTATCGGTTGCTGGAGTTGGAAGATTACGACACCTATAACGTGAAGATGCCAAATTTGAAAGAGCATCAGCAGCCATGTTGGCTTTTTTAAAAATTTGTCCCCTATCAGCAAGAGAGAACTTCAACCAGGATCTGCATAATAAATTAAGCTTTCTCGCGAAAAGTTGAAGATGTTGGGGAAGCAACCCTGGATTCCATGATTTTATAACATGCAAGAATGGAGCGCCAATCCAAATTTTTTTATGAAGTGTTCTGTAATGTGACAGAAATGTCTAGCCTAGGGCTAGTAGGTCAATATGGATTTTGTGTTCTCTCTAGGTATCTGTGAATTAGATACCTTGGGATAACGAATCACCGTACACAACAACTATAAGGCATTAGCCAACGGGATGGTGTGTGTGCACAGTGACAGCATAATAATAAAAGAGAGAATAGTCCATACCTTTAATCTTTACCTCCTATATTTATAGTGTTTACCTTAGGATTTGAACAATTTGGACCCCCTTTCTTCATGGCCCAGTCATCTTCTTGTACAGCTGTCAAGTGTCCACCTTTTATTGGGCCTCTTGGACATATGGTCCTTATGTAGGTCCATAACAAAAGTGATAAAACAAAATTATGTATATATATAGGGTTTTATATTTCTACAGCTGTTGTACGTGCAACAATCAAATATTTGCCATATATATACGTGAAAACATTAAATATGAGGAATCATAACCACACAAAAGGAACCATATATATATATATGGGGAGGGTTCTTTTGACTCCAGAGTAAGACTTTTAAGTCTTACTCCTCATCTTAGCCGTTGATGGATGGAAATCAATGGTTGTCATTTGTAAAGTAATTAATAATTAATTAATTAATATGACTTCCTAAATTATAACCGTTGGATGGATGGAAATCAAGGGCTGAGATGAGGAGTAAGACTTAAAAATCTTACTCTGGAGTCAAATGACCCTTCCCCTATATATATATATATATATATATATATATATATATATATATATATAGGTGTAATGTTTCGTGTGTAGGTAGGGGTGAAAGTGGGATCGGCCGTCTTACAGGGGCCTACGGCCTAGCCTATATCAGGCCGAGCTTGGCCTATTACTTATAGTCAAATAGAACAGGTTCGGGCTTTAAAAGAAGCCTATTTAGAAAGTAGGTGATAAGCTTTTTTTTTACATGCCGGACTTATAAGCCTACAGGTCGGCCTCGATCATATTATTTATTTTAAATTAAATTAAATTATATTATTTATAGTAGTACCAAATGGAGATAATTCAATTGGTGTATGTGAGCTAAGTAGGTGGTGGAAGGACTTAGGTTCGTTCCCTCACCAATACTATCTTTGAGAGTGACATAAAATCTGTATCAATCTCTACAGTACCATTAGAATCAACATTTAGTGCTGGAGGAAGAGTTATTGATGCCTATCGTTTTAGCTTGACAGAAGATATCATCCAAGAATATACGACGAAGATTGGCTACGTAATAGGTATGACTTGAAGAAAAAACAAAAGGTATAAATTTAATCAATTGAAATAATTTTATAATTTAATTATATTCGATTAAATTTTAATAGAAATTTGACTTTATTTTTTATGTAAGAGGAACCAACATCGCAGCATGTGAGATTGCCTATATGAATCTATTAAAAGATTTTTTTGTTTCTTAATCTTATTTTTTTCTATTCTTTATTCTTGTTTTTTGTTTTCTACATTTATAAATTGTTTGCCAACTTATGTAATCTTGGAATTGTATTTGTACGGGGGAGAAGATGAAGAGAAGTTTTTGGCTATTACAAACATCATGATGTGTTTGTTGAATTCATGTAGTTATTTTAATTTACATAGTATAGATTTGTTTGTTGAATTTGATGAAATATATGTTATTTAGTTTGAGCATTTTGCTTTTGAAAGTGACTTAAATGCAGATTGTGATGAGTTTTGTTGTGATTCATGGTTCTGTTTGGACTTTGAAATTGTGATTTTTGTTTTATCAACAGAATTTGAGTATTTTGTGAAGTTGATCATGGTTTTGTTTGGAAGTTAAAAATTAACAGGCTAATGGGCCAAGCCAGGCCATTTGTTTTTTTTTATAAACAAGTCAAGCCAGGTAATTTGTTTTTTTATAAAGAGGGCAAACCAGGCTAACAGTTAGACTCGTACTAGGCTCAGGCCAGGCCAAATTGAAATTTTTTGGCATATGCTTGGGCTTTTCGAGGCAAAGCTCGACCCAGTCCAACCCACTTTCACCCCTAGTTATAGGAGAAAAAATTATGTCGTGTACAGTGACTCATATAGAAGCATGTGGGGAGAAGAGAGAAAAAAAGTAAACAGGGACCCCATACATTTTCATGTGTGTATAGGAGAAAAAATTATCTCCGACAACATGAGAAACATTAAACTCTTTTTTTCTTTCTCTATATATATAGACACACGCACACACACGTGAGAGAGATTATATTTGTGATCTTTTTTTGTATCCTTTAATTTGATTCTGATCTAAAGATACATAAAATGATTGTAAGCAAAAACAGATTATAAATATGGGAGATATTATACTTACCACCATTTTTTCTTACCATCTCTTACAACCAATCGTGTTAATGTTGAATCAAAATCAGATCAACTGTTATAGAATGACATGAAGTGAGAGCTATTGATTTCATTTTGATCCAACGATTATAAGATTAGTTGTAAGAGATAGTAAAAAAATGGTATGTATAACCTATTCCTATAAATATAATCTCTACGTATATATAAAGTTATTTTTTTCTCGTTTCACGTCAGAAGACAAGTTCAGAAAAGTAACTGAGGAGAGAGAAAAAAAACAACTTTAACGTTATAACTATGTACTACCCGTAGTACATAGTTAAAAAGGATAGCTTGAGATAAGTTTATTTCAAGTGACTGGAGAAATATTAACCCTCTACATACATACATACATATATATATATATATATATATATATATATATATATATATATATATATATATGAAGGATTCGTTTACAAACTCTTTTTACAAATTACACTAAGTATGACCGGTCATGCACTCTTGATTGAAGGATGACCGGTCATACTTAGTGTAGTTTGTAAGAATTTGTAAATATAACCTTGCTATATATATATATATATGTTAATTTTAAATTGAGGATTAAAATAAAAATGCATATGACAGCATTGGTTGCATAGCGTTGATTTGCGTTCAGTTTAATTAGAAGTCCTCCATGTAGTTTAGGCTGCTGGTTTTCTTGATCCATGATCCCAAGAAAAACTAGGTCTCCACAAGGAGCCACGATTTCAATTATTGGCAAATGTATCATGTAATTAAGGTGTAGACGTGTAGTGCATTTGTGGTAGGGGCATCAACAATTGTAATAATGACCACTAGGATTTGACGTGTAGTGCATTTCCCAGGTACTAGTAGTAACTTTGGGAAAAAGTGTGCACACTAGGATTTGATATTTTGATGGTGTGCCACTTTGAGGAAAGTATTTTTCTAAAAAGGCATCTTTAAAGATTGTCCAAGTAATCTCTGTTCCTTGGCTTTGGAAATATCTTTTGGTATTTGTCCACCAATGTTCTGCTTCTCCAATCAACAAATATGTGGCAAAGTTTACACGATGAGTATTAGGACAGTCCATTACTAGGAATATTTTCTCAATTTCTTTTATCCATTCCATTGCTGCCTCAAGGTTATAGTCTCCACAAAAAGTGGATGGTTTATGTTTACGGAATTCTGTAAGTCCTTTGTAATCAGAATTAGGTCCTTCCAGAGCATTGACGATTCTAGGTCCACTTTCACTTTCATTATTATGGGTATAATTTCTGGTAGCACGGTCCTCCCTCAATACTTGAACAATTTGCTGATTAGTTATAGCCTGTTCTCTAAGAGCTTCTGCTACACTGGTAAATGCATCCGTTACTGGGTTAACTTCTAGTTCAGAAGTGGAAGAAGATATCTGTCTTGCATCTGCCATAGATCTACATATATTGTTTTATGATAGTGAGTTGATCAGGCTCAGTAAAATAATTCAAAATATACATAATCTGTGACAAAATACCCAACAAATATAATAGTTTAGGTACTTTATTTACCTGAACCGCGGCTCTCTGATACCATAAAATGTAACATCCCTTTATATTAACGTTTATAAGGAATATTACATGTTTTCTTATATATATGTTTTCGCTTTATGCATCGTCAGTGAGAAATAAGATGGAAAGAAGTTAATGTTATTTAATTAATACATATTGATGATAATAACAACAAAGAAAATTATATAAACATCTACCAACATTACTTTCTAGATAATGTTACGTCAGATACAAACGGAAGTTATTTTACATAGGTCCTACAGTCTACTAAATATTACATCACTTCAGACTAAATATTACATCACTTCAGTTTATATTTTACATACCGTCATCACATAATAATACAAAAGTCTTATACTAATCTAGTCTATATGTGTATGTCTCCACACTCTCAGCATAGAATATTGAAGCTGCTCTTTGATTTCCTACTACAATATAAAACTCCATGCGGTCCTAGTAAGAGTAAATATTGATACTCCATCCTTCTCCTGTTAAGCTTAGACTAGGCATTATGATTTTCTGGAAAGGTTAGCACAAAACAAACACACGTGAGAAAATTCTCAGTAACATTGAGGTTTTCTAACTATAACCATTTCCAGCCGTAATAACGGAAAATACCATTCTCTCAGATAATTTAATAAAATGAAATAGTATAATAAATAATACATTGTGTAATATTTAACTAAAGCTAAATAATTTTCCAACTTTATGGCCTTCTGCATATGAAGGATTTATTGTGGAGGAGCTCAAACCACGATAAGGCGTCCCTTACCCTCAAATCGTCTGAACCCAAATTCTGTGGTTCAGTTCATAGCAGTCTTCATCAGTTAAATTTACACATTCTCTTTGTAATTATTTGGTACCAATTAATTACTCCACTATGTAATCAGTAGGTGAAAAGAAATAAAATTTAAAAGGAAACCAATGTACAACAAAAGAATAAAATCAAAGAATAAACTTAAACAGAAGAAAATATATAAAGAAAAGAGTTTGGTAAGAAACAGAAGAATATATAAAGAAAAGAGTTCGGTAAGATGACAAATGTATTAAACTTAAACATCGTTTTCCCAAAATGATTGCAAAGAATACGAGAGAATATTTTTAACCTCTCAATATTACCTTCTGCTTCGTTACTGACTCGTCGCTTTCCTTCTTTCTTTTTCTGTTGATTTCTCTCTCTCTCTTTTTCTTTTCGCTGATCTCCCTCTTTTTTCTTTCTTCTCGTTGTTCTCTCTTTCTTCTTATGCACAGCGATGTATATATATATATAAAGAAACTTGCTTACGTTACATTTCGTTAGATTCGAACGTAACTAGTAACTAAGTAATTATTACTATTCAGATAATAACTAACCACGTGATACGTTTCTAGAAAGATTCTCGTAAACGTTTATCAGATAGCTCCACGTTTACGTACTAAGTTTTAGTTTCTGTAATATATTTATACATATTTTTATTTTTATCAATTATTATATTATTATTAGTATTATTTATTTTATTATTAATATATTATATATTATATACATTTATCTTAATACTTAATTACTTATTTCTTTTTTTATTATTATTACCATTATTATTATTATTATTATTATACATCTATATAAACATATATATATATTTACGTTTACGCGCTTCGCGTAAAATTTGATGCGAACGGCGCCACTATTAGGCGCCACTTTGGAGCAAAAGGCGCCATTTTGGCGCTACTGGCGTCGCTTTCTACTTTTTCTTTCTTTCTTTGGCACAACAATTGGCGCTATTAGCGCCAATGTTGGCACTAATTAGGAGTGTTCATCAACCGATTCAAACCGCGGTGACCGAACCGAAAAACCGATAACCGAATAAACCGAAAAATCGAAAACCGAAAAAAAACCGCAAATTTTAATTGGATTGGATCGGTTTTTAGATGGGTTGATGAAAACCGATCCAATATATTAATTCTCCTCTACCCACTTGGGTCTTTCCCCAATCATAGCCCAAAAATTTCTAAACCCAAGACCCATTGGGTATCAACTAAACCCAAGAAAAAATTTAGTCACATCTCATCAACAAAATTTTATCTTTGTAGAGCTTCATATCTCATTGCCCAAAAAAAAACTATACTATAGTTTACTAATGCTTTTGTATTTCAAAATTTTTTTTACAAAGCCAATATATACAAAAAATGTTATTTGCACAATAATCATGAAATAAATTTTAGGTTTTTCAAAAAACCGAAAACCGATCCAATCCAAACCGAAAAAAATTGGATTGGATCGGATCGGATTTGAAAAAAGATCCAATCCTAATGGACGATTATATGATCAAACCGAAAGGATTGGATCAGATGATTTTTGCTTCCAAAACCGATCCAATCCAGACCGCGAACACCCCTAGCGCTAATGGCGTCAAATTTTTTTTTTAAATATTTTTTTTTTGAATATTACAGTTTGTGTGCTGTAATGATCCTTAAGGGAGCAGATTTCCAGTGAATCAGGTTGCAAAGGATGGGGCTAGCAGTGAGCAGTAAGACTAGTGACTCATATATTTTTAACAAGTCTTAAATTTTATGTATAAGACACAGTCTCTGGTTTTATTTTAATATTCATGAATGTAATAAAATTATCCTTCCATTTGTCCCTGTACAGATGCGTCTGTAACATTTCTCCAAATTAGTTTAGATGAGCTCCTGCAATGTTTATAAGATCCTAAAAAAAAAATTATTGTGAATTTTTGCAATATCTTTATTATAAGAATGTTTTATAAATTGTTAGAAATTTCGAAATGTTACATCAATGTAATCAAAATCGAATTTCTACGTGTAAGTGGAAGGGGTGGTAGAAATGTAAATTATAGAAACGAGACAAAACGTAAAGTTTTTACTACATAATATCAAGAATCATTTAAAATTCCATCTCTTGACATTCTAACCCTTTACTCCTTTAAGAAAATCCTAATTCCTTAAGAATTTAAGCATTAATATCAAGAATCATAAAAATGGTATATGACACAATTCATATATGTTTATTCCAAGAGTCATACAAATTAATGATGATTTAGTCAAGTCAAATTCATATACCAACATCCATATTGTCATATATGAATCCTAATTCAATTTACAAGAACAACTCATAGAAGGCATTAAGTAAAGACACATTCATTCAATATAAAAGAAAAATTACATTAAAGATTAATTCAGAAACATAAAGATCCAATTGAATTCTATCTAACCCTAGCTACAAAGAAAAACTAGCCAAATATAGTGGAATAAAAAAAAAACAAGAGGGCTTCCCCAAACTCCATTGGTGTGATGGTGCGGTGAATCTTCAAGGTTTTCAGTGTAATCTTGACTCCGACTCGTGATCTCCGGCTCTCAAAAGCATGAAAGTCGCGCTCTACGATGAAAACTACGCCCCTGGTGTCAAGTTATATCAAAGACTCATGAGAATAACTTAAATATAGGTGTAGAAATCCTTATTTTAGGTGAAAACCATGTAATGTGCCTTGACTGTGTTGCAACTGGGCGCTAAAGCGCCCTTAGCGCGCTAAAATGCGCTATTTCGACAAAAAACTATGGTTTTGTATTTTAGGAATAACTTGAGATATACTTGTTCGATTGATGTGATATTGGTCTCGTTCAAAACATAAAAGAGAGATCTACAACTTTCATGAACAACACAAGATCAAAATCCATCTTCTTGCATATGAAAAATTGGCCGTAAGACAACTTTAGGGAAATTTTCACTAAATCATTGCCCCTCCTTTATCGCTTTAAGTCCTTCTAGTTTAACCATTGCTCCAATTCAACTGAATTATCCTACAAAACAAGAAAAATTCATTCACATAAGTCAATAATTCAAAGTTAATACTTTTTAGCCAAATAACCCGAAGTTCTCATGCTTTTAACTAGTTAATAATATGATTTTAATATTTTAAAACATGATAAACTATGAATTTATCAATATATTTGATTGGATAAATATATCACACTACGCATATGAAAACTACTGCTGTAAGTTTTTCATTTTTATCTTTAGTTGAGTCTTTTCTTACTTGTTATCCAGATAAATTAACCAATTGCTTCTAGAATAGTGTAAGGATGCGTAGATGCTTTGCTTCATAAATATATGCTAAAAAAATACCAAGTCAATGCCATTAATTTGTACCCGATATTAAGAACTGCATGAAGTAATTAATGGTTTGGTGAGAAGCCTACTAGTATACTTTACGAGAGCCATGTGCACTTCGGCGTTAGACATGTGTTAAACATATATATATTACTGCTACTGCATGGGTCTTCGTTATACATTTATATTCATTTTATTTTTTTGCATATCTTTATATAATATCCTATGATATGTTATGACAATTACGGAATATATAATATTAGTGATTGCAAACAATAACAAGCAAAAAGGGGGGCTAACAATAATCATAGTCAACATCACAATCTTAATTGAAATTACAAAATATAATAAAGTATATAATTAGATTTGACCCATTCTTAGGACTAGTGTTTAGGTATTTCTCAATACACAATGAAGTTATAGATAGTGATGCGCTATAATTTCATATAACTGTTGTTTTCAATATAGACGACGCGGCTAATGGTAATTATTTCAAGGTAATAATGTTAAAGTTATCATGTGTTTCCTCCTTTTTCATTTAACTATATTAATATTTCAAATTCTTTAACGTTTTATTTATTTTTTAAATAAATGAAGCAAGAATATTCGTTTGGTAATAACCCACCATCACGAAATAGAACAGTACTTAGTACATAAATATTAAGAGAAATTACGAATATCAATGTATATAATGTTGTCGCGGGAAGTTGAAGTAAGCGCTACACAACAATTTTATCACTCTTTTGGAAACTGACCTTTTTCCTTTTCTTTTCAATTGTTATACTTTTATTAATCGAAGCAATGTTTTTTTCTTTTTAATAAGACATAAGGTATAGAGAGAGATTCTCAAATCGAAACTTAATAAAGATATTATATATATATATATATATATATATATATATATATATATATATAAAATTCTCCACTTGCTGAAAAATTCTCCTCTTATGTCAATTAGAGTTCGTTTTGTGTGAAATTTATTTTTTAATTTTTGGTTTTTTATTATGTGTGGGTCTCACCATGAGTTTAAATTTATAGAAAATTTCTCTCCTCTCCAGCAACATGAAAATTTCATTGCCACACACATATATATATATATATAAGAAAATGTATAAAAAAATATAGTATATATGTTTAATATATAAGTTAAATTAAAAAAATATTTGAATTAAAATATGGCACATATACATTAAAAAAATACAGTAAATAAATCTAACACACACAAAAAAAATTGAATATATATTGCTCGAGACAGGATCATTTGATATTGATAAGTATAAGTTACATTTTAAATTTTAATCATAGATCTTATTCGTATTTAACGACTCTCGTCATTAAGAAATAAGAGTTTTTTAAATATAAATAGATTAACAGTTAAAATTAAATACAAAATTTTTGTTACTTTTACAATCACGTAAATTGATTTTCCTATGAGGTAGGATCCTTTGACACCGGTGTCAAATTTAAAGTTTGACACCTCATCTGAGAGCCGTTAGATCAAAAAAGATCAATGGTGTCACATGTTCACAAATCAGAGTCATTGATCTTTTTTATCTAACGGCTCTTATATGAGGTGTCAAACTTTAAATTTGACACAGGTGTCAAAGGATCCTTCTTCTTTTCCTATATTACATTAGCTAAATATATCTTCAGTGATGTTAATTTAAATATTTGAATTTCAAGAAATAATACAATAAAAGATATTCAATTTGTTAGGCAGGTGGCACACGTGGCTCATTGGTATTTTGAATTTGATTTATTAAAATTTCCAGAGTTCAAATCTCATTTTATAATATTTTAGGGATCGTTTGTGGATATGATAGAATCATAGAATAAGAATTGATAGGATAGGAGAGCCGGATAAAAGTAGGATATGATATGAGTTTGATAAGTTCATATTTTATCTTGTGTGTGTTTGATGTGCACTAAATAATCAATTTGATAGGATAATATTTTCTTATTCGGTGTTTGAGGTAAACCATACAATGTCATGATATAATAAAAATTAGCAAAAATACTCCTTTAATAGCATTTGATATGATTTTTTACAAATAATTCTTAAACTATTTTTTACACATTATTTTTTATTTTAAATTTTTAAAAAGTTTAAAAGTCTTAATTTTAAATAAAATATATTAAAATATATAAATAACTTTCAATTTTTTTAAAATATTTAAAATTAAATCCTCAACAAATAAATTTTTAAAAATTGTTTTAAATTGATTGTAATATTGGTGTCCGGTGGCTAGTGATAATAGTGGGTGATGTGGCGGCAGCTGGTGCGATGGATGATCATTTGAATTGGTGGTACAAAATTATGGGAGCAAGGGCCAATGGGTGGTAGTGATACCGTCGGTAATAACAAGAGACAATTGTAGTGATTGATTGATGGCGGCGATAGTTGGTGCCTAGTGGTTGGAGGTGTTGGTGGCCAATGCAACGACAAAGATTATGGTAGTTGTTGGTGCGATGGTGGCAGGTGAGGGTGGTTGACAAAGTGGTGGCGGCGGCGGCGCCGATGCTAACAGGTGGCAATTGTGGTGGCGGTGGACGATGGTAGAAGTGGTGGTGGTGATGGTTGATGCTTGATGGTTAGAGGGTGGTAGCGGCTTGAGGTTGTGGCGGCGCCGATGCTAACAGGTGGCAATTGTGGTGGCGGTGGACGATGGTAGAAGTGGTGGTGGTGATGGTTGATGCTTGATGGTTAGGGGGTGGTAGCAGCTTGAGGTGGTGGTGGTGAGTGGGGGTGATAAGTGTCAAAGACATTATGTTTCTAGGATCAAAAATAGATTAAATAATGATTAATATGATCAAGAACATAGTGATAATTAATGAATGCAAAAGATTATAGGTTTTTAATGTTTGGACATGATTTTGACTTAAAAATATATTGGTTTCAGGTTTAAATTGTTAAATATCATTGGAGTCAAGCGAAAGTCAAAAGGAATTAAAGCAATAAATGTGGAGCAATGATTTAGTGAAAATATTCTTGAAGCTGTCTTTCGGCAAATGTTTCACATCGAATATGATGGATTTTGATCTTGTGTTCTTCATAGAAGTTGTAGATCTTTATCTTATCTTTCCAATGAGACCAATATCACATCAATTGGATGAGTATAACTCACGTTATGGCCAAAATACAAAACTATGTTTTTTGTTGCCAAAATAGCGCGATTTAACGCGCTTTAGCTAGGTTGCGACCCAGTTAAGGCCCATTATGGGATTTTCTCCCAAGTTAGGGTTCCTACACATATTTAACCTAAATTTCAGAGGAAACTCATAATTTGATTAGAGACCTTGGAAGAGGCAGAGGAGCTCTTCTTTGGAGGAGAAGAAGGAGGAAACGATCAAGGCTTCACCGTGGAGACCGAGTTTTAAGTTTCTTTTATGGATTATAGTTTTCTTTCATCTACTCTTCTTGTTTTCTTGAACATGTTATAGGCTAAGTTCTTTCATGTAGTTAGGGTATGATGGAACCAATGAGTTCTTGAACATTGTTTATGATTTGTTGTAATTTATATTTATGATTTGATTTATGCAAGTAATTTGTTCACTGATGATTGGTTTTGTTTATGACTTGCGCACATAGAGTCTTGTATGTCAATAGGGATATTGATATCTTGATTCCGATTGATTAATTGCTAGGATTTGTATGATCTATGAATAAACTTATAAATTCTACGGCTTGTGAGATTTTTAATCTTAATGCTTGCTCTACAAAAAAGCTATAAGAGATTAGGGCTTTGGATAAAGTAGAGAATTAAATCACTACGGGATTGGAGGATTTAATTAGTTTAGAAAGAATAGCCAATAATTTAATCTTGAATATTGATTATATGAAAGGATAAACTTGTTAGGAAAACGTTAGGGAAATCGAATCTCTAGCTATGCTTGTTTTTAAGTAATTTCAACCGCTATTTCTTGCATTCTCGCGTTCTTGATCATCGTTCTTAGTTTTCAATCTTAAAAATCAAAAATATTATTTTTAAATTTCTGTTTTTAATTAATTCAAAATCACATTCTCAAAAACTTAAACACAATATAAAGGTGTGATCCCACTTTTATTTTTTCTCTTCCTCTTTTCAATAGACCCCACCTTTGTATTTTGTTTGCAGTAGAAAAATTCTTGTCTTGTGACAGGAGAAATCTATAACCCATAGAATAAATACATTAATTGCAAATTTGTTTTTCGTGGAAACATTAATTGCAATTTTATAGTAATTAAAAACAGCTTGCAAGGTACAGTGCACGAATGTCTTAGCCATTGGCCCAATACTCATGTTCGAAAATTGTGTCACAGTCATCGTGTTAATTTTATTTTTATTTATTTATGGAAGATTGTAGCAACTAAATAAAATTAACCCAATATTCAATGTGGCAACTGAATCTATCAGTAACTAATAAATAGATAATGGTAAATTCAAAGGAAAATTAGAATAAATTTTATGCCACAGTTAGTTATACCCTTTGTTATGCGACTTGCAATAACATTAGGACATCTTACAATGAACTGAATGCTAATAGATATTTATCTGTGATCTGTATTCTAAAAGACTACTTCTGAATTCTATACACTCTTGTTTACAATTTGCATATCACGTTATAATTAATATAGACAAATTTTTTTTCTTCATTGCTTGCAATAATTTAGTGAACATAAAAGACTATCTCAAATTAAATTATTACATTTAATTGGTTTTCTAGGATATTTTGCTAACTTGTATCCACTTCATATTCTATTGTGTAAACGCAGCTTTCAATTATTAGATTCCATCAAAAGTGAACTCTAGCTTGATTACGGCGTCTAATTAAGTCTACCACCAGCCATTTTTAAATTTAATTTCCGCCCTGTTTTATATTTTTGTAACATATCATTGTCAATGTAAAGAATTTTTGCGCTTTGCCATTAAAAGAATCTAGTTAAGCATATATTAAAAAAAGCATATGATATATAATACATACTTCCATTGCACTACACCTTTTGCTTGACTTGACTTCCATAAACCTTAATAAGAGACTGAAATCATCAGGATTTGGGTCATGATTAATTGTTGAATAATAACACTGTTCAAGTGGTGGCTGTTCGTGGCCCATGGACAACAATATAATTAAGAAACAAAACTATATATATTAAGAGATTATTAATTATATCATTGCTAAAAAGTTGTTACCTGAATTTTAATTAGAAATACTAATTTTCTCTAATAAACGAACACCTCGACATAGATATCTGGACCCGGGCAAATAAGCATATTTTGTCCTTTTGCCGCTATATCACTCTTCCAAAAGCATATCATTTTGATGTGATGTTAGTGATTTGGTAGCAAATATGTCTAAATCTTGCAACGTTTGCTTTTTTGATTACATCCATATCTTCAACATTTCAAAATAAATTAAGTCATTGTAACAGAAGAAATAATAGACAAACAAACTAAATTATATAACAGATATTGACTTGAATAATTAAGCATTAGTATACACTAATAGTATTATATAATTTTTGTCATATCATTGCCTTCTATTGGGGGGTGTCATGATTGAGATGAATAAATTGGTGCCTAAATAGTTACCACTATATGTTCACTTTTTCTGCCAAGTAAGCACTGAAGTGAAATAAGAAATCATTTGCAATCCAAAAATATGTGAGGCAAATGCATCATTGTCTATAGAAAGGTTCATGCATGGTTTAAGAAATCCATATATTGATGATGATTCTATTCTAAAGGTGATGCGCGTTAAGGCATTGTGTGGCAGACTGGCAGGGAGGCAAACTTGCCTCTGTCTCTTTCAATGATAAACTCTTTTTTTGTATGCAGATTTAGTGAAATTTGGTAAGATCGAACAAGGGCAAGAAACACGTGCCTCTCTGATTTCAAAGTCTTCTTGCTGAACTTTAACTTTGTAAAAAATGTGCCGTAGTCAAGAATTTATCGCAGCTAAGTATGACTAAATACATCACACCGATGACAAATTATTTGATATATTACGCAAAAGTGAAAGTGAAAGAGTGATTTGAATCTTTCAATACAACACTTTTTGCTTTATCACTTATCATATCAGTGATTTTTCTTATTATCAAAAAAATTCACTATTATTTTACTATATATTTAATTATTATTGAATTAAATTTTTTTTTTTCTTCAAATTTTTTTCAGCATTCTTTCTCTGATCCAATAGTGATTAGGGTCTACCAACCCACTAGTCCACTACCTATTTAATTATTATTGGATCAACATTTTTTTTCTTTTCAAAAACTTTTTAGCATTCTCTCTTGCTGATCCAATAGAGATTAGATAAGTAGTGAGTTAATAATGAATTTTTTTGGTAATAAGAATATCTCCCTCTTATAAGTTATCCTAACAAGCTTCCTTTAACTGAATGGTCTAAGAACTTGTTTGGATCCTCTTATTTTTAAGCTAGAAACTACTTATAAGTTAAAATTAAAAAAGAGAGCTTAAAAAAGAAGCTAAAAGTGTTGGAAATCAACAATCACACAAAATCGAGAAAACAGAAAAAGAGATAAGAGTAGAGAGATTGATACGATGATTTACCCTGGTTCACCCAATTAAGACTACGTCCAGCTTGTCTGTATTATATTCTCCTCACCGCCACTCGTTACAAGTCACTCGGTTTACAAGGAAAATATAAATAGGATTAGAAAACCCTAACAACAGCTATTCATGGGCCCAAGCCCAAACTGCTAAGAAAATCACAATAAAATAGAGGCCCACAATAGTATCTAGCCTCTACGGGCCAGGGGGCGCTGCCCCCCGGACCCCTGCCGGGGCGGGACTCCAGTTATTTTTCTGCTGACCCCGATAATTAGGGTCTTCATCAGCATGCGAAGTATGAGCCATACCCAACAAAATGCTGTTTGGAAATTACATAAAAATTTTAGCTTAAAAATTACTTAAAAGCACATATTTCAAAAAAATTATCTCTCTCTATCTTTATCACTCTTTATTTTTAAAAAAAACACACAATTCAAGAAAACAGATAAGAGTTTAAAAAAAATCTCCTCCTAAGAGCTTTTAGTTTTCAGCTTTTTTCTTCATTATAAAAAAAAGAGTTTTTTCTAAAACTTGTTAAGGTTAGCTTATGCTTATAAGTAGCTTATAGTTAAAAAAGAGAGAATTCAAATAGGCACTAAAAGAGATACTAGGATGTATTTAATTTCTAGAAACAGTTTTTATTTTTATTCATAATTATAAAAATTGTTTTATTTCTTATTTTTGAATATTTTTACAAGAAAAAATAAAAACGAAAATCACTAATTTTTGCGTAAATCTTTAAAAAAAGTAAAAAATAATAATGATATTTTTATAAATTTTAATGAAAATAAAAAGCAAAAAATATTTTCACAAATCAAACGCTCCATAAATATTTCACGAAAAAAAAAAACGTGCCATAAATCTCCGTATATGTTGGATCCGAGGACTTTTGGATGGATGGAAGGATGAATAATCTTCATTGTAAGTAAATATTTTATGGGATTTATTTATCATGTTGTAATATTCCGAGCGCTGACGAGGGCAGGGAGTGATCGCCGGTGCAAAGAGGCACGGACAAGGAGCGGCTTCTGACAGGCTTCCAGCGGGGGTTACATGCATGAATGAATCGAATCGACACCGAAAGAGAGGGATTCCAAAGGCTGTGCAGGTATAAGACTGCACAGTTTGAGATAACTTATAAGAATTAATTGGTACTACCTATGCTAACAAGATGCATCTGCTTTTCGGTAACCCAGATCGGAAGAACTCCACAGTTAAGCGTGCTTGACTTGGAGCAATTCTGGGATGAGTGACCTCCTGGGAAGTTTTCCCGGGAAGTGTGCGAGTGAGCAAAAAGTACACGGAAAAGTCTCGTGTTAGTATGTAGGGATAGTCATTGACTCTTGAAGCGGCCAGGCGTTACAAGTGGTATCAGAGCAGGGCCTCACATCCAGTACGGTGTTGTTCGAGGACGAACCGGGCAGAAGCTGGTGGGCATGTAACATCCCGAGCACTGACGAAAGTGGGGAGTGATCGCCGGTGTAAAGAGGCACGAACAAGGACATCCAGTACGGTGTGGTTCGAGGACGAACCAGGCAGAAGCTGGTGGGCATGTAACATCCCGAGCGCTGACGAGGGCGGGGAGTGATCGCCGGTGCAAAGAGGCACGGACAAGGAGCGACTCCTAACAGGCTTCCAGCAGGGGGTTACATGCATGAATGAATCGAATCGACACCCGAAAGAGAGGGATTCCAAAGGCTGTGCCCGAAAGATCGGAAGAACTCCACAGTTATGCGGGCTTGACTTGGAGCAATTCTGGGATGAGTGACCTCCTGAGAAGTTTTTCAAATTTTTCAATATTAATCAACATATTATGAAAAGAGAAGGTTATATTGACAAAATTTTTTTCTTATAAACTTACAAACTACACTAAATCTGACTATTCGTACACTCTTGATTAAAGTTTGACTAATCAGACTTAGTATAGTTTGTAAGAAAAAGAGATTGTCAATATAATCATTTCCTTATAAAAATTGTAAGCCTACAACAGTTCCATAATTTTAATAGGAAAAAATATATTGAGAATACTCTTTAACCACGTGCTCAATAAACTCGAGTCCCTTATATTCAGTCCAACACGTTGATAAATAACAGATAATTTGAAGGTTATGATAATATCACATTTTATAATATTTACTTAAATAATAAGGGATCTATTAATCTTATGTTGCATGAGATAATTATCTCATACAACAGAAATAAAATTGTGGGGTCCACTACCTTTTCAAAAAAAGAAAAAAAAAATAATAGACTTCACTATTTTGTCTATGTTGCATGAGATAATTATCTCATGCAACATGAGATAATTATTTTCCAAATAATAAATGGGAAAAATAAATCTTATGTTGTAGGAGAATTCTAATATCATGTTATAAATACATGAAATGTGAAACCCACCTATTTAAAAAAATAAAAAATAAAAAAATAAGTGGCACACCTTTTTATGATGTGTGTAGGAAGGATTGTTTTATCATGTAACATGAAAAAAATAAACTCCATAACAAATATGTTTTGCCTCCAAACTTTTCATTGGATTATGGTAGTTAAATTTTTGATTTATCATTATAATTTAATTTTTTTACAATTTTTTTTTTCAAAATAATTTTATCAATATTTTAAATATTTTAATAATTTTTTTACGTTATGATTTTACGATTTTTTATTTTTTTTTTAATTTTATATAAAATCTCGATTTTAACCGTCTTGATTTCCAAAAAAAAGTCCTATGAAATTTGTCCCGCTCTCCGTCTTGTCACTCTCTAAACACATAAAGTTAAACTTGTTTTTAGGCTTTGTTTCCTTATGACATGTTTTCAGTTCTTTGGATTTGAAATGTTGTTTCATGATGGAAAAGTCAAAAATTCATGTACATGTCTAGTGGTATATGTTTTGTCATTTGTGAATTTAGTTTAAGGAGGACTACCGCTGGTTTATGATTGTTGGGTAATACCTTCATCTCCCTCTACATATTCACATATATTAGTGGAAATAATGTGATGAATTCATACCAAAGAAGTACCCACATGTCATTTTTTTTAAAAATGTATGTGAGATACTAATATTTTCCGACATGTTTCGACACACGGTCACTTTTTTTTGGACACATTGACTATTTCGACTTGGAGTGAAACTGGGTCGAACCGACCTACAGGGGCCTACGGCTTGACCTACGTCAGGCTAGATCTGACATAGTATATTTTGTAAAATAGACCGGACTTGGGCCTTGAAAAAACTTGTTTAATAAATAGACCGTAGACCCACTTTCACAAGGTCTGACCTATAAGCCTACAGGCCAGCCTATATTATACTATTTATTTTTAAATAAAATAAATTAGAATAAGTATGCCTTGAAAAAAAAACAAAAGATATAAATTTAATAATTTACAATTATTTATAACTTAATTATATTCGATTATATTTTAATATAAATTAGACTTTATTTCTTATGTAGGAGGAACCAACATCTCAGTATGATAGATTGTGTATATGAATATATTAAAAGATTTTTGTGAGAGGTTATACTTACTACAAGCATCATGATGTGTTTGTTGGATTCATGTAGTTATTTTAATTTACATAGTATGGATTTATTTGTTGGATCTCATGAAATATATGTTATTTAGTTTGAGCATTTTGCTTTTGAAAGTGACTTAAATGCAGATTTTGATAAGTTTTGTTGTGATTCATGATTCTGTTTGAACATTAAAATTGTAATTTTTTGTTTAACAACATAATTTGAGTATTTTCTGAAGTTGATTCATGGTTCTGCTTGGAAATTAAAAATTAACAGGCTAACAGGCTAGGCCAGGCCATTTTTTTTTTTTAATAAACGGAACAAGTCAGGCTAACAGTTAGACTCGTACTAGGCTTGAGTCAGGCCAAATTGAAATTTTTTGGCATAGGCTTGGACATTTCGAGGCAAAGCTTGACCAAATCCAGCCCACTTTCACCCCTAATCTCGACACACGATTTTGACCATATCCGACACGGTCAAAGGGTAGAAATGTAAATTTTTTAAAATTTTTATAAAATTAAATAATTATAAAATAAAACATAAAGGTAACCACCACAAAAACTCTTCCCCGCCCCAGACGTCAGGCACTGCTAATCATCCGGTAGCTTCTCAAACTGAAATCCTGGCAGAACAAGATACGAAGGGTCACCAACGACCTCGTCGTATTTATACCCACACGAACAACAAGATCCCAGTATTCAGCACCGCGAATTTCTCTTCTAGTCGACACTTATCCAAGTTTTCAAATTATTGTGAATGTGACGCTGAGTCTGGTTACTCTGACTCTGAAGTGGGTGTGTCTTCTTTTGAGATGTCAACAAAGTTTAGGTGAATTCGCTTGTTTATGGCCATATGTTCCGGTTACTCTCTAAGCTTTAGAGCATGAGATAGAAGCTTATCTACGACTATGGATGATTTTTTGCTATCCGTGCGCTCTTGAACTGACCAATTGAACATCATTATTCAACACCCTTTTTCTTCTATTTGTATTGTGTCTGGATTCTTTTTTTTAATAGCTTGGCCACATCATCTTCTTAAGTGGCTGTTTAGAATTGTTGTCTAGTGCCATTGTGTGGATTTTAAAAATAATAAATTTATTTATGCTTTTCTTTGTTAAAGGAATTCCAAAGAAGTTTTGAGTAAAATAAATATTTTGATTGGTTATATGACTTATTATGAGCTGTTATATGTATTAAATATAAATTATATTATATATATTAAAAATATTATTTAATATCAAAATGTGTCATAACATATCGTAATATGATATTTTTTAGAATTTACATATTGAAGTATCGAGTCGTGTATCGTGTCCCGTATCCTGTATTGGTGCATCATAGATTCACATTATAAAAAAAGAAATTAGAGAGAGAAAAGCAGGAGATACAAATTTATTCTTGTTGGGAGGCAGTTAAAACCTGAAGGCCACCACAAGTGCAAGAGAAGTTTGGAGAATAATCTTAGAGTTCATCCCAAAGAATTTTCAGCTTGGTATAATAGGAATTTACATCAAAAGCCCCTTGATGCAGTGAAGAAATTTGTTGTTTGAGCTGAAAAATGCATGGACCGTTGGCCTGATGGAAGCGAATACGATGATCATCCCATAGGTCATAAGTGGTGAGAAATACATAAGACTATCGGCAATCTCCTTAAAGATAGAGTTAAGAAGCCAGGAGGTTACCATGGAATTACATCTGTTCCAAGCAACAAATAAAAGATCAGAGGACTTGGGACGAATGAGACTTCCATCAATAAAGCACGCCTTATTCTTAGTGGTGAGAGCGATTAACATGACCCTACTCCAGGAATTGAAATTAGGACCAGTAAGGGAATGGGTAACAAATATAAGACCGGGATGATCACCATTTTAGAGATAAAAAGGACTGCCAGGATCCTCCATGGGAGAGGAGAAAAAACTAGTGTTAGAGGTAGAGGATGAAGTGGGTTTGGTGTTTTTGCCCCCTCTAGCCATTGATGAAGAGGATGAGTTTAGAAAAAGTCATCTGATACCATATTAAAATATCAAATTGAAGGAATCCGTAAAAATGAATTTCATTCTCTATCTATATCAGTATGTACAGGGAGTGTTGCTTATATCATCAACAACAAAGAGAGAGAAAATAACAGAAAAATAGTAAAACACGTGAATGGAGCACATGAGCTCATAACAGAAAGTCTATACAGCTATAACAAACTAACAGACTTAAATTATAAAAATATATACTAAAACTCATCATCAAAAAACCCTGAATCCAGTGGTTATGCTAGAGGTTGGTTGAACTTGAAAGTGAAAGAAATTTGTATATGTTGCGAAGGATTCTACCCTAAGACTGAAACCGTGGTCTTATTATGTCTTGATCTAATAACAACAATTCTTCCTATTCTTTTGTGCCCTTTTTCATTGAGTACAGGAAACTTGCAACAATGTTGAAAGAAGATGGGGACATTGACCATTGTGCCACCCCTTTAATAAAAATTTACTTGATTGTCACGTTTGGAATTTTTTTTGCCAAAATGCCACGTCACAATATCGCTGGTCTGACAAGCGGGAATGAACTGGACACGTGTCAGCGTCTGAATGGTCAACCATTCTCGCTAGACTGCCCAGCTAGAATGACAGAATGCTGACACGTGGCAAAAGTACAGACATCCAGAGAATGCATGTACTTTTGCCACGTGCCAGCATTCTGTCATTCTAGTTGGGCAGCCCAGCGAGAATGGTTGACCATTCAGACGCTGACACGTGTCCAGTCCATTCCCGCTTGTCAGACCAGCGGGATCGTGACGTGGCATTTTGGCAATTTTTTTTTCAGACGTGACAATCAGGTAAATTTTTGCCCAAAAAGTGACAATATGGTCATTGTCCCAAAGAAGATGTATATTGTATTTTCCCGAAACCCAACTCTGTAACATTTATTTTTTATCGTGTTTGAAAAGTCAGAAAGGTGGGTTGGAGGTTAGTTTCATAAAATTACCCCATATTTCTAATAATATTTGTCAATCAACTAAATATAAAATCAGGAAACTTGAGCCAATATTTTCAATAATATTTTAGTCCACTAAACATCTTTTTGATAACTTTTTTGGGAAATTAATTTTCTTAGCATATTCATGTGAATTATAATTCCCGGAAACAAATAAATTCCTCCTATACCAAATGCCCCGTAGAAGGTGTGAAATTTCGACCGTGAAAATTCATTCGGAGAATTAAAAAACAAGAGACAATTGGGTCACAAACTAGGATAATTAATTATCAGTGACAATTGCCAAAAATTATTCATGCAAATATCAGTTTTTGTTTTGGACCAAGATCTTAGTTTAATCCGAGTAGACATTCAGGGTCCAGAAGAAGAATTTGCACAAAAGAAAATCTCAGGATTTTATTCCGGATTCTCTTCTCTTAGCACCAGCATAACTTGAGGGATTCATTCAAAAAATAATTAAGTTTATTTTAAATAGAATTCATGGAGATCATCCCCCCAAAATCTCATAGTAACTTTCAATAATCTGTACTTATTTTTTCTTTTTTTGTCAGCATCTTTTTCCATCTTTTCTTATGGAAAAAAACTAATAAAAGGGGTAGTACTATATGGATATTCGTATTGATTTCATTTTTCAAGATTGAGAATGACTCCAGAGGGTTTTAAATGGTTGACTCTGCCAATACACACACATATATATATATACATATACATATATTTGAGCATTAGTGTAATGAAAAATAAAATAGCCAATCAATCATTAATGAAGGTCAAGGATGGAACAAAGACTACACTTTCTGTTGGTATCAGCTCCTATTTAGCTAGCCACTGTTGTGGAGCTCCCTTTGTTTGCCATTTGATGTTTCTCCATCTCATAAACTTGCTGTGTCCTGTATTTGTATCTATGTGCTGAATATATGAAGATGCAGAAATTGATTAAACTCAAAGCTGTGAGAACCCAATAAAAGTAGTCAAACCTGCCAGTGTTTACGTTTTGTGACAACCAAGATTGTTGGTTTTTATCTGGCTTCCCCGTGACAGCTTTGATAATACTGTTTATTATAGTGGCAACAAAACAACCTAATCCACCAGCTAAAGCAGCATAAGCAGACCCTATACTCTTCATGGCATCAGGGGCTTCCTCATATAGGAATTCCAATAAACCAACAATACAAAATACTTCAGCTACACCAATGAGGCAGTACTGGATCAAAAGCCAGTATGCACTTAGGTTTGGCATTGCTGTGAGGAAAATAGCTTCATATCCATGTTGTGTTGCATAGTTTCTTCTATACCTCTCAAATATTGCAGCCCATGCCACAGATAAGATAGAAACTCCCAAGCCAATTCCTACTCTTTGAAGCTGAGATGCACCATGTGGATTACCAGTGATGCGTCTAAAGAGGGGGACAAAAATGGAGTAGTAGAGAGACAATATAAGAAATATGCTAAGGCCTGGGAACACAGGCATGCATGTTACTGGAAGTTTCAAATGACCTAAATGAGTGTTCAAAGTATATGCCTGCTGAACTGAGAGAGTGAGAAACTCAGTCAAGACCACGTTAAGCATGATTGTGCAAGCTGGTATGGGAATAAGTTTCAAAAGAATCTTGACCTCCTCTACTTGAGTCACAGTACAAAGCCTCCAAGGATTTGGATTAGCACCATCTTCTTTCAATTGCAGAGCTGCCTTGTCAAGAAACCTGATATAGGTATATATATAAAAAAATCTCACAAATGGTGCTTTAATTTGACATAATAATGTGAGAAAGGGAAACATTTTTCTTGTTGATTGAAAAGTAAAATAATTTGTCAAAATAATATGGTGAAACACTTATGGATGTGTGCATAAGTATCGAATCATCCCATGTGCGTTCAAGTCGCACACACCCTCCATGCGTGTCTTGCAGAGCGCGATACGTGACAGACGCGTGTTGACTTTTACACAAATCACGTATGAAAGTGATGCCTGACTTGAACAGGCACACCTTATTCACATCTCACCACATTGTTTGGCTTTTGAATTATCCCTTTTAGTATTAAATATGTCAAAAAGCCCAGAAATGGGAATAAATTCAACTGTGGAAACTGGAGATAATGGCTCTTACCTGAAATCATCAGTGTGAGCTATTTTTTGACTTCCCTTTATAGCAGAATGTCTGCCAGGAACCTCATACAACCCTATGAAGTCACTGCTAACAAATGGAGTGTTTCTCTTTCGAAATGCAGCAACCAAGACTTGAGCAACCCGAGTAAGAGGGCTACCTCCTGGCAACCTATGCCTGTATAAGGGAGTGCCCATGAAGAACACCATGTTAGATATTCCCATTGCAATTGCTAATGACCCAAATGCAGATCCCCATCCATATTTCATTTGGACATAGACTACTGCGGTGAATGCCACAATAGCCCCAATAGTCACAGAAAGGTAGAACAAGTTGAAAAATCTATCAAGATGGGACTTGTAATTTTTGCTTCTTTCATCAAATTGGTCAGCTCCAAAAGATGACACACAGGGCCTTATACCTGCAGCTCCAAACGCGGTAATGTAAAGAACCGTGTAGAGGTAAGTCATCTGCCACGGTTTTGCAGGCTCACAGTGACCCAAAAGCAGAGATAATTGGTCACACTCATCTTGGTTGGGAACAAAAATGCTCATTGTTGCACATAATGTTATTCCTGTTAAACCCTGTTTATAAAAATTGTCATGAAAGAAACGAATTTATGCTTGTCTTGTATTGTCATCAATATACATAACCATAGCAATATTATCCCAAAAACATATGTACTACACATGCTGTGATACATTTACATAGAGAGAGGGAACCATACCGCAAGATAGATTGTAGTGAAGATTGCTATTGTCCAGTAGCGTCCAAGATATGCATCTGCTAGAAAACCACCAAGCACGGATGAAGCTTGTGATATCCCCAAGAAATTGTTGACTGCGTTGGATGAACTTGTAAAAGGTCTATGCATCACATAAAACATAAAGGCCACCATGTTAACCGAAAGGCCAAAATAAGCCATTCTTTCTGCCATTTCATTTCCTACAACCACAGGAAGATACAAACTAGTTAATATTGTGTTCTTGTTCAACAAAATATGTGTCTTACATAAAAAGAGATAATCTAAATTAATTAATTAATCAAAATAAGATAAAATGGAAATGGAAATATATATATATATATATATATATATATATATATATATATATATATATATATATATATATGTATAGTGAAGATGGATTGTGTTGTGTATACCAAATATAAAGAAAGCAGCAATCCAACCACCAGTTTTTGAAAGATCAACAATGGATTTGCCATGGATATCAACTGGTGTGGATCCTGCTGTGTAGCCACGACCAAATGCCATCCTTCTATCCTCAGACTCAAGGAAAAAAATGCCAAGCTTCTTTCTGCTTATTGAAGTGCATGATGGTGTCCCCTCTTGTTGTGGTTGTGGGACTTCTGGTGACTTGATCTCTGAGGTATCCATTCACTCTTCTTACACACAACAAATGCTAGTTAGCCAGCACCAAATTCAACTTTCAGTTTTACAACACAAATAACATTATTGAAAGGGTCATGGATTCAGCTCTTCAGTGATGAAATATTATCAGCAATAGTAAGATTGGAAGACTAAGCATTCTGAAATGGACAATAAAACCACCAACTTCTACTTATGGATGTGATAAGGGCCTAATTAATTCTTCTCAAAGGTGAGGGTCCCTACACTCCCATATAGTGGAACTATTTTGTCAGAGTGTGACAGATAACTGAGATAAGTGGGAACTAAGTGACTTTTCGATTTATGTATGAAGGAATTGTTAGCACTAGATCTTTTCGATACAGTTAGGGAAAGGGACCATAATTAAAGGAAGGTTCAACTAACACGTGAAGATCCGTGGAAAACAGCCATGTTCAATTAATGTTAGTACAACATAAGTGGAAGCCATTGATGACAATGCATTTATGGTCCACCTGCTGAGGAGGCTGGAGCCATTGCTGTCATTGATTGTTTATGCAAGATTTTTGGGTTGGCTCAGCATGAAAATATGGATGCGCACTTAAATTTCTTTCTCGATTCGGAGGTTGGAGATTTGACATTTGTTGCTTGAATTTTATGCCTTTTTATTATTATTATTATTATTATTATTATGCTTCAACGATTGGATTGAATTTTACCACAAGTCCATAAATAATTTAACCTTTCACTTATCTCAATGGGCGATACTAACATACGTCAAGTGCAATATTCTTGGTCTGCATAAATTTTTCATTTGTACTCATGGCTGCATCTAAGTTAAAAAAATAAAGACTTCATATGGAAAACATGAATAACTCTGTAAGTTTTTCTGAACATAAATGTAGCACTAATATTACTAAAGGATCACATGATGGATTCTTTGATTTCCATTACAATAGGGACATAAAGGGCTAGGGTATCTTTACCTATGATTTTAAGAGCCAAATCTGGTATCTAAAATAACCAAGTACGGACATTTGTGCAAACCATTTTTTCTTCCTCTATTATTTTACTTTGATCTTCAATCTCTAGATGAAACAAACTTTCACGGGTGTTCTAGGGCCCCACAGGCGTTATAAGGCTTTACGGCTCTAAAGTGCCTCAAGTAGAAATACATCTGACCCTCCTATTGAGAGATTTAGATTGAAATGACACAAGTTTTCCTCTTCCGAAACTTACATATATCAGAAGAAATTCAGTAATAAGCATTTAATAAAATTATCTATAAAATAATGAACCAATCCCCGAGTTTTTCACCTACATTTTTTCAAATTGATCATAAAATGCAGCACCTGAGAAGGTATGAGAATGGTGTGAGAAACTTGCTGCCGTTATACTTGAAAGCATTTGTATGTTTTATATGCTTTAGATAGAATTGAAACATTTTTTTAAGTGAGACTAATCAATCCGTTGTGTGTTTTGAGAATCCTGCTAGTCTTGCTTGTTGCTTCTATTTGACAGATTTTGTTCGCTTGAAGTGACAGGCATGAATATACCCGTAACAATAATGACATCAAAACTGTGGAAGGTGGTTATTTCCTCTTAACATAAATGACATCATACACAACAATAATATCGAAAACCGCACACATGATACAGGGAAAGAAACAAACGCTTTACCAGAAGCGGACAATTTCTAATTTATACTGTATCACTATCGCCTAAATGATTCCGCGAAGCACATTTACAGCAGCACACAACGCACAGCCACTGCCTTTTATTAATCCATAAACGGCTTCATACATACCATCACAAACCTTAACGTTGACACTTCACAAGTTGACCAACTTAAGAGAGTTTGCCTTCTCTTGAAGGGAATCCAGTAGGCTTTCAAAGCTCTTCTTAAATGAATCCACTCCTTCAAGTTCAAGCTGGGAACCAACAAAGCTCCAGTCAATGCCCAATTTCTGGAGAGCATTGTATATCCCTTCAGCTTCCGATGCATTTGAATCTATTGTCCTGGATACAGTACCATGATCGATAAATGCTTGAAGGGCTTGGTCTGGCATGGTTGATACCTGGGAAGTAAGAAGATAATGCAATGAGATACAACAAAGATAAGTCAACTTCAAAAATCAAGGAACTTTGATTTCCAAGTTTGTCAAAAACAATCAAGGCCAAACCAAAAGCTCTTTAAAGCCAGTATTGGCATCAGATCAATTCCATGATAACTACAAGCAGATAGACGATGTGGAAAATAAGATGGTTTACAGTGTCAGGTCCAATGAGAGGAGCAACATATAAGGTGTCCGGATAGGCTGGATTCTTGACACTGGTTGAGGCCCAGAGGAGCCTTTGCTTCTTGGCCCCTTTTTTGGCGAGAGCTTCCCACCTTGGACCAGAAAATTTCTTTTGGTAGAGCTGGTAAGCCAGGGCTGCTTGGGCTACTGCTGCCTATAAAATTCAATGTGCCATGACATTAGCATATTTGATATCCAGAGGTGTAAAAAAATAAATCCGAAGACAAGAATTGGCAATTCAGCAAAGAAGAAGCAGTTACCTTCCCACGTAGATTAAGGGCCTCTGGGGTGCCAATTTTCTCAAGGATCTTGTCAATGAGAGTGTCCACTCGACTGACAAAGAAAGAGGCAACACTTGTGATTCTAGAGAGATCATTTAGCCCAGAAGCCTCAAGACCATCCAAGTATGCATCAATTACAGCTTCATATCTTGCAAGAGAGAATATAAGCTGTGGATACAAATACCAGAAACATATATTTATAATCCATCACATAGTAAAAGATATCAAAACAGATGGACACTCATCAAGACAGATTACTAAGAGATTTTCAACTTCCTTCTAGAAACTTCCTCACTTCTAACCAGTATGAGGTTAAAATAACAGTAAAATTCATTATTTTTGTGTTGACAATATCTAGGATTACTTATCCAGTACCCAACAACCCAACATAGAATACTGTACCATAACACTATATGATACTAATTTATTTAATTTGCAGACTATACGAAAAGATGTAGCACAAACTTACAGTCACATTCACACTTATCCCATTAGCAATGACTTCCTTAATTGAAGGGACACATGCAGCTGTAGCTGGAATCTTAATATACACGTTAGGGCGAGCAACCACTTTATGAAGCCATTTTGCAGCTTCTATGGTCCCCTCGGTATCATCAGCGAGCCTGGGAGATACTTCAACTGAAACATAGCCATCAGCGCCATCTGTTTGATCATAGATTGGTTCAAACAGTTTGCAAGCATCCTGAATGTCCTTCACTACGAGTTCCCAATATGCACTTTCAATGTCTTTCCCTGCTTGCACAAGTTCCCTGCATGATTGAGTAATATTGCTTCAGCTATAAGAGCAGGAAAGGAAACAGCTAGAGCTATATTGCAATAAACTACAAAGAATAGCACATCCATAAGACCAAAAAACACATTTTCCTTCGTTTACATCTTTTTCCGTGTAATAACAGTATCCATTTAGCACTGCAGCAAACACAACAGTACACTTAAGGCAGTGGAGAGCTGCCCCTCCCATGAAAAATAGGAACTGGGGAGCATTACATTAGTATAGTTTACTAAACTAAACATACTTTATGAAGAGACTGACACAACTACAAGTAATACATTGAATATACACACTATAGATAGACAAGCATGATCAGTGTTCATGACTCCATGGTTAAGTTCACCGTCCACCACACTGCAGTTCAAGTTTACAAGAAAAAATTTCAGTATTAGTAAAAGATATCGACGGTACCTGAACTGATCATTGTAAGCATTTGAAGACGAGATAGCTTTTTGAAAGATCTACAATCATGTATATAGACAGCGGATTAGAGTAGCAAAATCCAATAATAAAGAAAGCAAGAAATTACAACTCACAAGAAATGTTTGGAACATGTAATCTGTATTGATTTCTGTATCATTAAAATTATTATTACCGCAGGGTTGCTAGTGACGCCTCTGACACCACTAGCTATAAGAGGAAGCAGATCCGTAACAGGTCGGCAAAGATTATCATACCAAGGACTCTGCCCTTCTTTCTCATAAAGATCATGAAGTACTGTCCTCTTCGCAGGACTTCCATTACCACCAGCTTGGGAGCATCTAATCCTGCATGAACACAATCAACAATCAAAGAATTTTATCCTATAAGAGCTGTTTGGGAAACAAAAACAAAAGCCTCGTATCATTCATCAGTCAAATAACCGGAGCTATTTTACTATATATTTTTAAATTTGTGGTTCACCATGTTGGTTGTCAAAATATATATATACTGAATTTTAAAATAACTATACAGTTAGGGGAAAGTTATATGGGGAAGGATATTGTAACATCAACCAAGTTATGTTACTACCAATCAATCTCACCGTTAGATCGATTATGTTGATTCAACGGTTATATTTATTTACATCTTTGTATGGTCATGATTTCTCAAATTTAATACTTTATATCTATTTCCACCTTATGGTTATGATTTCTCATATTTAATGCTTTCGCTTTAATTATGAGGAATCATAACCATATAAAGATGGAAATAAATATAACCGTTGGATCAACATAATCAATTTAACGGTGAAATTGATTGGTAGTAACATGGTAGTAACACTGGTTGTTACAATATCCTTCACCAAGTTATATTCACAAACTTTTTGATTACAAACTCTTACAAACTATACTAAATATGACAGGTCATACTTTAATCAAGAATGTATGACCGGTAATAGTATAATTTGTAAAAAAAATGTGTAGTCAGATCCATCCCCCGTATATTTATAATTTCAATTTATATCCATAGTCTCATGATATGTTGGCACGAACAAGATTTATAAAAAGCAAAAGTTATACTTAACTTGTTCTAATGTGCAGAATTTCTAACTTGTATTATATTTTCGACCTACTAACTTTCCGCTACTCAAGTCGCAACCAACCAAACACGGCCTTACAAGACTCTTCGATAGTTACGATGATCATCGCAGTTCTTTTCATCTTCGGGAAAATAAATAAATAAATAAAAATAACTAACAGATTACATATATATAATAAGTCTTGCATATGATGTGAGAGATGATGTAAAATTGATTGAGATCACAAACGAAATATGCATGAATCATGATCTGGAAGAAGGTAAAAGAAAGAAAGAAAGTAAAAAACAAGTTATAAGTGCGATCAGATAAAAACTTACAGCGAAGAGGTTTTAAGAGGACGGGAGTGATGGATTCGCAGGGATGCAGAAAGGTTGGTTTTGAGATTGGTGGCACAAGGTTGGAAAGCGAGGAAGCACTTCTGAGAAGAAGATCTGGGGCGAAGCGCTTCTGATAAGGACACAGCTGGATTCGGCGTTGAGAGTTTCGAAACGGAAGCCATTGAAAATTGCAAGTCACAAAGGTGTTGGTGTGAGTGAAACTGTGTTGTGTTGTGGGGGATGTGATGATGCCATTTATTAGTAATATATTATATTATTTTAGTTTATAAGAGAGAGTTGGTAGAGAGAAAGTTGGTGCAGTGAACAGACACAGTGCACCTTTTCCATTGACCCAAAAGCCAGAGTCAGGGGTAACACTATACGGGATGCCATAGGGGTAATACAGGAAAATCACCGTTCTATTCGCAGCCTAGCCGCCATGTACTGTGCGTAATTGCTTACACAATGATTTTCGTTTCATGATTTAAAATAGGATTCGCCTTATCCGGTCCAGATAAATTATTGAGTTGATGTTTTTTTTTTTTTCGTACATTGTCAGGAGGTATCTCTGTTCAACCTTTTTCGGGCACCATGTCATTGGGGTACGGTCTGTTTGGGCTAGTTCCTCGTTGTAACAGTGGGTGCACTAAGCTTCGCAACCAGAAAAAGGACGAGACTAATCCCCTAACCGCTTATCCTCTGGTCCCAAAATTTTTCCAAGAAACTGCTTGAGGCAGGATTTGATAAGCAATCCCTTGGGAGCTCAGCTGCCAACTGAGCTACCCTTGGGAGTTTGGGTTGATGTTTTTTTAAGTTGCATGAAAATATGAAAGAACAAAAGTAGAAACAAATTAAGCGTGGATTATATATTTTATGGGATTTAAGTTTCTCCTTTAACATAAGAATAATCATTCCTACACTAACATCGAATCTTGTGCCAAATCTTTATACTTTTATATTTTTTTTCAAAACTGGTGGGACCCATCAATTATGTTTCACTCACATGAGATATCAATTCTCCTTTTAAAGAAGAAATGTTTAACCCATATTTTATATTATAAAAAGAAAAAAATTAATTGACACGAAAAATAAATTTGTGTAAGAAATTTTTTTGCTTTCTTATTGCATGAAAGTATAATTTCCCTAAATTATTACCGTTCTAAAAAAATTTGGGTGAATAAAATAAGAGTTTAAATTTGGTGATTTAACAGTTACGGTGATTTAACTCACAAATTAAGAGTTTAAATTTGGGTACTTGGGATCCATTTGGGTGATTTAACTCTAAATTATATTAACTCATTATTTCTAATTCATTTAAACTGAATAAATTACAAGTAGCCAAATTTAGTTAACTACAAGAACTCAATATATTGTGATTTAATTTTGAGGCATTTTAAGTAGCAAAATACTTGTATTGTATCACAAACATAACTGAAGTGAGTTGAAAGTTGTAACCATAGTTTTTGAGCATTATCTAAACATTGGTGCAGGCTCCACTCACCACAGTTACGGTTATGGCTTCAATTTTGTCCCTATCTATTGCTTCTCTTTCCTTCCACAAAGCTCAATCTCAATCTCAATCTCAATCTCTGGTGCGCGCTATTTCTACTTTCATTTTCCTTATTCTATTGCTACACTCATCTAATCCAAACACCAATGCTTTGTGAGTGATTCCTTTCAGGATTCCGAGAAAATTCCCGATTCTTCTTTCTCCGGTGCGTCAATGCTTTTTAATTCTCGAATGATTCAATTTTCTTTCTTATTTCTTATATGTCAACACCACTTTCAGGCAAAAGCAGCGGTGGTTCTTGTTTTGAGCGAAGAAAGATGGTTCTCTCTTCCGTCGGCATCATTGCCGGAACATTGTGCAACAATTCAAATCGTGGAATTGCTTTGGCAAATGAGTATGCTGACAGTAATTCTCTATGAAACTTTTCAACTTTTTTGTTTTGTTAACTTTACCCAATTTGTTGTGACAACTGAATTTGCATTTATAGATATTGTTGCATTAACTTAGGAGAATATAAAACATTGTCTATAGAAGAAGGCCATGTATTTGTGTATTTGTGTTTAGAAGGAAGATATCGGTTGTGTTATGTATGCGGTTATAAAGTGATGCAGTTGTGTTTGTGTCTTTAGTGAAGATGACATCTAGGCTGCTTCCTTATATTTTGTGATCATAAATCTGACACTGTTGAGCCTAATAGTATTAAAGAAAGTATTAAATAAGAAAAAGCATAACTACAAAGACTTGCAATGTGCACAATTTGTTGCATGCAGTGCCAGCCCTTAGAGGGAAGGATTATGGCAAGACAAAAATGCGATACCCAGACTACACAGAAACCGAATCAGGACTCCAATATAAGGTGATGCAGTACGCTGCAAATACTTTGTGGTTAGTCATGCTTTTTTTCTTAATTACTTATATACATCAAGAATGCAGGATTTGCGACCCGGAAGTGGCCCCAAACCCAAGAAGGGAGAGACTGTAGTGGTAAGGCACTGAATCGTTTGTTTTTTTGGTCTATTCTTAGAAGTCTAACATAGCCAATTATATTTGGAAATAGAGGTTCTGAATCAAAATGAAAACATTCTCTGGCTCAAATTTTCTTTTGTGATCTAGAATAATGGAATCTAGATAGCAAATTTTTTTGGTTCTCTGGAATGATTTTGGATGGGATAGCTTTTGGACAGATTTGACAACTTAAATGAAGGAAATTAGAGTAGCCTGTATTTCTCCAACTGGACTATTTCTGGACACTATTGTTCTCCTTTCAAATCAGATAACTGAAGCAACTTTTGGCTTCAAATTCCATTCAGGTAGATTGGGATGGCTACACCATAGGTTATTATGGCCGTATATTTGAAGCCCGGAATAAAACGAAAGGTGGTTCCTTTGAGGTATTAAATGCTTTGCATCTCCTAAATGGACACTGTGGAAGTGATTGATTATTACAACACACCTGTTGTGCTGTTTTTCTAACATGCAGGGTGATGACAAGGATTTTTTCAAATTCAAAATAGGATCTCAAGAGGTGAGAGACCTCATCATTTAATGATTAATGTAGTTTCTTGCAACTTGAATAGGATCTTTGTTATAGGTTGTGAACACTACTTCATGAACAATGTTTACATTGTTTGCTGCTGTGTGTGGAAACAAGTGATGCAGGATGCACTAAGGTAAAAAAAGCATAAGTTCAAAAATCAAAACTGAAGGTCCTACTAGGTCATAATTATTTCGGGTTACTAGGATTAAAATGCTATTTCTTTTGTTAATTAATTATATATTTTATGTCCTTGGGGTATTTTAGTAATTTTGTATTTCCAGAAATGGAAAAGGGATTTTAGGGTTTTCTCCCCTGGTAACTGATACCCTGTACAAGATGAAGGATCTACAGGGAAACCCCTTTGTACAAATAAGTGTCGGTCCTTTGTGTTGCTGTTTTATTCTTTAATGCATGTGCTACTCTTGGTCGACATATTGTGTGATAGCATTGTTTGGTTCCACTCCTATAACAAAATTATAAGTGATACAGCATGCTTTTTTTGGGTTAAACCACGAGGTGTCCCCACACCCTTTGGGTCTGGGACTAAACTCTACTTGAACATCGGCTTTGCCCTGGCCACAAGGTGCTTCCTTTGGTGTGATACACATTTTTTTGTGATACTTGTCTTTAACTGAATTCATCACAACTGCTAGTTCACTAATATTAGTCCACTTGAGGAAAAAGGAAAGGTACTAGAATTACATTCGAGAGAAACTAGGAGTTTCTTCAAGAATCTTGCCAAAAAGGAACTTGCAAAAATGTTTAGTTCAGTAAACTTGTACTATTTGTGATACTTCCTTTTGACTTAATTCTTCACAACTCTTAAGATAAGGATATTTAGAGTGGACAAAATTAAAGAAACAATCACAAAGCCTTATTCCCACTATGTGGGGTTGACTAATGGATTCTAGCAAGCCATTGAACTAGTTCTTGTATCATATATTTATGAAGCCCCATGTACCCAAATCCTTCTTATTAGTTTCCCTTTCCCACCATGCCTTTTTTTGGTGTCACTCTGCCTCTTTTAAGGGGCATCATGTGTTATTTCACTTCTTGTCAAGTGAATTTGTAGTGCATCTTCTTACTTGTCCAAATCATCTGAAACAGTTTTTCATTAGGAGCCAATCCAACCTTCTTCCCAGTGATCTCATTCCTAATCTTATCCATCTTGGTATGCCCACCCACTCATTGCAATATCTTTTTTTTTTCCTTTTTTTTGTGATATTCATCTTTTGCTTATTATTGTTGTTCACCGTCAAGCATTTATATGCACTCTACAATCACACAAAATATTCTCCACTTCATCCATCCTGCTTGGATATGATGTGTGCAATCTATCCTTCTGTCATTTTGTAGGAGAAACAGTAAGAAAAAGTAGAAAAAAGGGAAAAAATTGCTTTCAGAATTAGAGAGAGAGAGAGAAAGAGAGAGCCAAAAATGAAATTTAAATAAGAAGCTCATATAACGTAGTTACATTACCAAAGAAACTCAAATACGAATATTATCATTTTAAGTTTTTTTAAGGTTGAAAAGTTGGAACAATATGTCCTTGATTGCCTTGAAATACTTCTTAGTTATATCCCCTACATCACGCTTCTAGTTGTAATGCTTCACTGTTAAATTGCCAATGGACATTACTGTTGGATACTATAACTTATTAAGCACTCAATTGTGGCTTAATTTCTGGGTCTATGATACTTGCTTTTTAGTTAAATCTACGCAAGTGGAGGCTCTGAAGACTGATCTGTTACGTACTTTGAGTGTTCAGGTAATACCAGCTTTTGAAGAGGCTGTTTCTGGCATGGCTCTTGGGGGAATTAGAAGGTGCTGCGTCTATATTTCAAGAAACATTCATCTCATACTCTTACTGAATTGTTATGGGCTAGTTTTTTTGTGCCTTCACAAACGCCTGAACTTTGTGTGTTTTGAGAAGAGTAGTATTTTGAATAACATGTTGTTGGAATATCTCGCCAACAATTGGCGTGCTTTATTTTATTGAACCGCAACTTCTATCAATTCAAACTCTGGATTTGGAAGAATTCTCAACACCCTGACTTTCCTGGGTTCAAATTGTAAATCACTAGGCATATTTAGTTCAGGATCTTCTGTTTAAATCTTGTAATCCCTAAAAAATTTGAATATGGTTTTAAACTTAGAAAAATGTATTTTGGGTTCATATACTCCAGAAAAAATACGGGGAGAGAAATGCAAATTTCACTATGTTTGTCAGTGATGCAGGATAGTTGTGCCCCCAGAACTTGGATATCCTGAGAATGATTTCAATAAGAGTGGCCCAAGGCCAACAACATTCTCGGTAAGAGTCAAGTGTATTTTTATCAGTCACTTTCCGAATGGATTCTGAGGAAGATGCAATGCAATTATGTTTTTCAGGGCCAACGAGCCTTGGATTTTGTGCTAAGGAACCAAGGGTTGATAGACAAGACTCTCTTGTTTGATATTGAGCTGTTGAAGATTGTTCCTAACTGATTTGTCAAATTCTGTATTGACTCCGGAATATCACCGTCAGAATATTAAGGTGAGTTTCTCTGTCATCACTCATCAGTATTTTCCGTAGTATATGTTGGGCATTATAAAAATGAATTTAAAAGCAGGAAAACCAGTGAACTAATGAAAACTGTATTATTTTGTCCAGAGTTGCATTTTCAAGGCTTGTTGGAATACAAAACACAAGAAAAGGATATTTAAATGACTGAATGTAACATTAAGCCCCCAGCCTTATGAAAGGCCTACCCGAAAACCCAGAACTTCTCTTCACAATTTTTCCCTAACCCGTTTTACTCCTTCACTGCCTTTTAAAAGCTTTCCCCTCCCATTCTGCCTTTTGGTCTTCTCTTCCTCTTTCCTCCAACTCAGTAGTCTCATAATTGCAAGATTGGTCTGCAATTGATTCTTTGTTAGTCCCCATGTCATTAATGGATCTTTCATTCCCCTTGTTATCCCTCCTAGTGCCATGCTTCAAATTTTCTAGAATAAGTAATAGGCCTAACAATATAACTTGCGGGTATTTTCTAATTTAAATTTGTTCTCGGTGCTGAAAGATGATCATCTGTCTTACAATCAGTTTGTTGAACAGCAATCTTAAAGATATGAAGTATAATATTGCGAGCAGCTAGAGCTACAGTTGACTTTAAATTTTTAATGCCTTCTCATTGTATTCACTAACATGTTTTTTGGTTGTAGGCCTTCCTACTTGCAGAGGATAGGAGGATCCATGTCCAGTCCTATGGTCATTTTGTTAACATTGATATTTGATGCTTGCTGACTGAAATATTTGTGGCCCGAAAAATATATACTACGAGTTGTATGTATATTGTAGTCTTGTTCGTTGTTGGTTTCTACAGTAATAACATTTAGTGCAACATTAAAAGAAATTCTCCCTCACCTCCAAAAGAAAAAAGAAATTCTCCCTCAACTATTGCAAACTTGGATTTACTGTGTACATGGGAAGGAACATCATATAATCAATTAGAAATTAGTTATACTAATGGTTAGCAGAAAAGGATACTGTTACTGCAACGTAACAGCTGTTGTGGTTTATACCATGGGTGGTTTTGCTGCAGATAGAGCGTTTCCATCACATCACTTTTATTCTTCCTTAGATCATTTTCCATGTCAACTTCAATACTTTCAAAAGCCGCAATCCTTACCATAATATGAGAACTGAACAACTAGCTAGAATTCACTGAAACTGGGATAATTTCCAATTACAAACGGAGCTTCAAGTTAAAACAACAGTGCTATCAGCAACTTTCTGGTTCCCCATTTTTCTTCTCTGAATTAGACATTTCATAAAAAAAATAAAGTCCTGAGAAACACAAACATTTTTCCTCTTAATTAACAGAAAATCCTTGCGCTTATATCTAATCATTACTTTTCCTTTCACGCTAACCGTGGCATTCCCTTCAACCTCGGGAAAAGGTGATACCAACTCCACCTTATAAGAGTTCAAATAGATACACAGGAGTTTTTTTTAACAGAAAGCTAACAGGATTTAAATGGATGGATAAAATATTTTCATCCATTATTTTACAAATAATACAAAAAATTTACAGCCACCCTTCATTTTTTCTTTTTTCTTTTTTCATGAAACGTATGTACACATGTAGTGAGTGACCCTATCATTTCTGTAAATGCAAGGCAGCCTGTAAGTAAAAACAGGTGAAGTAATTCTGTGATTTGCAGGTGAAGAAAATGAAGTGCTTCATAAGCCAATAAAAGAGGAACTTAATAATCTTAAGTTGTTGGAGATATTTTGTGTCATGTCATAGACATAAATATGTGAGTTTTTTTAATTTTTTTTTAATTTTTTGATAAAAAGTGGATGTCACATATTTATTTCTATGATATAAGATAAAATATTTTCAATAAAATAAGAAAAATTTTCCCATCAAAATATGGGAAAGGAATAAAGGAAAATTGGACCGCAAGATTCAAACTTATTTGACCAAATTGTACCTGTTGCTTGTATTTAAGTGGGAGACGTCAACGCTTTTTGTTAGATCAATTTATGTCAACGTCCATCTTAGGACTTTATATTTCAAGGAGGGAAAATATTTTCGGTGCTATAAATGTAGCTATCACTTCATATATTTTTTATCAAATATAAAAAAAAGTAATATATTTATATTGTAAAGGATATATTTACTGCTAAAAAAGTTTATCACTTTTACAACCAACTTAATCACCATTGATTTTCGTCAATCTAACGATTATAATTTATTGGAAATTATTAGGTCACATTTATTAATTAAGTATTAGTTTCCAATAAATTATAACTGTTAGATTAACGAAAATCAACGGTAATTAAGTTGGTCGTAGATGATAAATTTTTTTTGTGATAAATATATTCTGTCCTTATTTATATTAATTTTATTTTATAATTATTTTTTTTATATATTTTTTTTCTTTTAATAAGGAAGTATTTGTATTCCGTTGCACTGAAAACGTACTTTCGTGAAGAGTGCGAATTTCCATCACAATGACAAAGATGATCCGCAAAGAGGGACGCAGGTTGCAGTGGCGAGCCTCTTCGATAAATTGGAAGTGGCAAGACGAGATTGCCTTGATATTTTCAATTCAGCCACAACTTTATCACGCTTCGTGCTAGGATTAGACAAAGTCTAGACTCTAGAGTCCAACTTATGACAGAAAGGTAACCATCTAACATCATCCCGTGTCACCCACACGGAATTTTATTCTATGGTCCATGTCCGTTTTTTTTCTTCTTCTTCCTCTCTTTTCTCTATCTCTCTCTACTTTTTTTTATCTTGAAAGATCAACGAGCCTGGAGCGCTACATTTTCACTTCACCCACATATCACTTCCAACTTTTCCCACCCATCCATGGGAATGGTTCTTTGGCCGATTTGATAAAGAAAAAAGAAAAAAATTATCTGAGAATCACACTTTTTTAAAAAATGGCAGAAAAATAAATTATTTAAAAATATTATCAAAAAATTATTTGATAGGTTATATATTTACGAGAATATTAAATTAATTTTCTTGATATTATATTTGATTAATTATAAAATATTAATGAGAATGTAAATTGAGGTTAATTATGTCTCAAAAAAATTATCAAATAATCTCATCACAAATAAATGGGAATCAACGATCAGGGTTACTAGCTCGACGTCAAGCAACTTGAGAAATAAGTTCATATATATATATATATATATATATATATATATAAACATAATCATTTGATACCGATGTCAAACTTTGAAATTTAACACTAAATCCTAACTGTTAATTTATGTCAATGAAATATATATATATATATATATATATATATATATATATAATTAGGGAAAAACTATTTTTATATTACATAAGATATATTTTCTCGCCTACACACCCTTTGATAAATGTGCCACCTTTTTTTTCTTTTCTTTTCTTTTTTCAAGTGATGGAGCCCACAAATTTATCTCTATGACATGAGATAACTATCTCCTTTAACATGAGATCAATAAAACCCATATAATTAATAGCTGTTTGGTGATTATATAAAGTTATTGATAGGGTTTTGAAGAAGGAAAAATGAAATAATTTAGTATTAGAATGAATTGTTAGGGTAAAATTTTTATTAGGATGATAAAATTGATAAATACAAATTTACAATAAAGGTGAAATTAAAAAATATGTAATATATTTCTAAAAAGTTAGTATATATCTTTAAAAAGCTTCTCTTACAAGCTTTCAACTCTTGCTTTTTTTATTCATTATGACAAAATAACAGCTTTTGTAAAAACATATTTAACTAATTTTTTGTTTATAAGAAAAATATAAACTAAAAATAAAAATAAACTTTTCAAACACCAATAAAGAGGCTTGAAAGAGCTTGTGTAGGCAGTGTTATTAAACCCGACTCAGGTATTGACCCGATCGGAGTACTGAATTACTGGTTGGACCGGTGAGTTACTGATCGGATCGATTGACCCGGATATTTATAGAAATATAAAAATATATAAAAATATGAATATATAAATTTAATTATATTTTTCATATCTAAAATAAATTAAACAAGGTTCATTAAATAAGCTCAAAAACAATAAACATAAATAAATAAAAAATGCATGCTATTATTATGTCAATTTAAATTGCAACTCAGAATTCCCATAAACATATCTCTCAATGACATTGAACTCATATTTTTAAATTCAACTACATTAAAAACTACATATGTCACCTTCTCTTAATTTATTATTCCGAAATTGCTTCAGTATTGAAAGCTGAAATTTGAGATTATTGTAGAAGAGTATACTAGTAAATAAAGTTACAAAATATTTTTAAAATGAGTTCTGCATATTTTTTTTGACAAGATGAAACAATTTTGGTTTTTTGATTTTTTTATTTTAAGTCACTAATTTTGATCGAGTTTGACCGGATTTTGATCGAGTTTGACCAGATTGATGTATGACCGATTCAATACTTGATCTGAATCGATCTGATGACTAATTCACCGAATTTTAGATCGATCTGACCGGATCAAGCCGAATTTTACAACTACGTGGGTAGGTATGAGAAAGCACACCATCACAATTATTAACATATATTATCGTACTTATATGCTCAGTTAGCAGCAACTATACTAATGTCTCGTCCTTCTACTTCCACCCAAATCATTTTCTCGTTGACAGTTGAAATACATAGCAGCAACTGGCAATCCAAGATTATAAATCGCAGCAAAATCTCTTGTGTTGAAATTTTGGCGCCATCCTGGAGCATGTACAGTTTGTCTGCCCAACTGTCGAAACAACACAAAAACAATACGATGAATCCCTGCTGCTGGTCGTGGACTTTCATAGCTCACAATCTCTTCTCCTGTAAAATACGTTAGCATTACAGATAAAATAAAATATTTAATTTATAAGACTGTAAGACATGTATTATATAGCATCCACACGTATTATATAGCATCATACAACATGATACAATCACTTTTTCTACACACATAATATTTTGTGAAGTCCGTATTTTTTGAAGCAAAAAAAAAAAAAAAAAACTAAGGCACAAAAAATGAATCTCTATAACATGACACAATCACTTTTCCTATATCATAACTTTTATAAAACCCATTTTATAATTTGCTTAATCTAAATATTTACCTTTGTCAATATAATTTTTTAAAATTAACTAATTATTATGTAATTATTAAAATAAATAATTGCATAATAAAATGAAATAAGGTGTTTTATTTAACAACAACAACAACAATGGATGACTGCTTACTCACTCACATGAATAATCTCTAGTTAAACAACTATCTCATAGTTAACAATTAGATTACATTTTTTATCATTTGAATCATGCACACAAAATATAAATTAATTATTCTATTAATTTTTTTGTACTATTTATTAAGCTCAAATTAATTATTAATAAAAAATTATTTGCATTCCATTAAATGTTTTAAAATTAATTTAAACTATGACTTTAAGAAAATAAAAATTAAATTTCATCCATTCAATGATATATTTAGTATTATTTATAATTTTTATTAAAATTTTAAATAATAACTATATACTATTAAAAATGTTAACCTAATTAAATTATTTTTAATAAAATTTTATAACTCAGCTATGATAAAATTTAATAAGTTTATAATTCATCTATTTTTACTAAATTGTATATCTTATCATATAATTAATTCATAAATGGAAAGACAAATTATAATTTTGGCATTTCTTTGTTCTTGTTTTGAAATTCTTAAATAAGCAAAAATTAAAAGTGATGTCAATGTAAAGAAGTTAGATCTGACATTCAGATATATAAGATATTTTGACAAGTAGGCTTTATATGTAATTGATCAGTTACAATCAAATATAAAAGGTCCAAGGCAGGAGAATATTTTTAGCGCTACGAATGCATCGAGTTTTTGGTGTATTTTCCACTTACAATGTGACAAGTGTTTTACTTTTGTTAAATAATTAATAAATAATTTATTTTAAATTAGGCGAGAGTAATTTGATAAAAAAATAAGATATATTTCACATTGTGAGTGAAAGATATACTGAAAACTCGATGCATCCGTGATACTAAAGAAATTTTGCCAAGGCAGATATATAGAAAATAAAAGCCCTGTACATACCGTAGGTTGGCCCTGTAGTTGCTGGAATATTGCTTACCAACCTAGGTATTCAATTAAGAAAAGCAAAATTATGTTATTAAATTATTTTTCGGCAAAAAGATATTTCATAACATATTTATAATATATTTTTTCAGTTATAAGGTAAAGCTGCAGTCAAATTTATTATTTCTTAAATGTCTCGTGTTAGTAGTTTTAATTTAGAAAAACTAAAATATATAGCGGATATTTTCCCAGAATATCACACATTAAACCGGAGTGCAGTGAGAGAGCGCCCCCTTAATCTGGAACAAACTTTTATATTAGACCTCGTTCAGATTTAAAAGAAATATAACATAGCATAAGTTCGTTATCTTCAAACTCAGCCTTTTAATTTTTTGTCATATATATATAAAGAGTGTTTTTAAGAGAGAATGGATCCCCTAATATGTTACGTGATCTCATCTCATAATTATAAACAAGCGAGGGAGGGGATCTTACCAGTGCAAATATTCCCTCTGATTTGGATCACCTGGGCTAGGTGCATCAGGATCCACCATGATCTGCATGCAATATGATATCAACGACCCTAAAACCAAAATGAAGAATAATATATATAACCAATTAATAATACATGTGTGTGGAGTTGAACTTAATTAATTAATTACCAGAGTGTAAAAGGTCCTGAAGTCATGTCCACCAACTTCAACTCTTGGTTGGTTGACTATTTGGGAGGGCTTGAGTTCACCACAGTTGATAACTTCCGTGTTGTTGTTATAGACAATCCTAAGAGACACAGAACTTGTAAAAGGATCTAAAATATCTCCTATTACACGTCCAAGAACAAGTGGATCCATTGATCTAGCCATAATTGATCGATTTGTTCCTTGGTTTTAATTAGAAAGGTGGAAATGGCTATGCCTATTTATACATGCCCTTGTGGGTGCGTGTAAATTACTGATGCGCCATCACTAGATTCTGACTATCTCCTTAGATTTATTTCTATATATCTGCTAAAGGTTATGAAAGAAAAGAAAGGGCTCAGAGAGGATTCGACTTTCAAAATGATGTCTGCTACGTTCCTATTGGTCAGATGTAATTACTACATCAATATATTAGATATTCTGCACATATAGAGGGATAGCAATCAAACTATGCTCTCGCACTCCCAAGTATTGTAGTGCGCATCTGATGCCAAACTTGTTCTGCCATTGGGTTTCAAGATGTTGTGGGGGTCTTTATTCTATGTATTGTGGTTGTCTACAGTTGTTCTCTTTATTAATACAACCCCCAAAAAAAAAAAATTAAAAGGAAAATGTCCTAGCATATACTGCAATTTAAAGGTTTCGTTACCTTTGTATGTTAAAGGTAGGGGGCATTAACAATACTATCCCTAGCTAGCTAGTTATCGAAAAGCCAAATAGAAATCCAAGTATCTACCGGTCTTTGTCAACGCTATATATATATATATATAAAATAGCATGTTCGCATACAAGCTCAATAGGTGAAAACATAGTTATTTGGATCTATATGGACGGGAATCTGATAACATGCATTATCTTTAGGATTTTCTAAGCATAAGATAATACTGTTAAACATTCCAAACTTAATACCTTTTGGTGTAATACTTCAAGCAATTGAAAACTCTTCTCTCTCGAACTAATTACCCCTAACAAAATACACCGTCTAGTATGCCCTGCATTATGTCACTAAATTAAGAATGGATGTGATAGAGTAGTTTAAGGCTTTGTTTGGGAGTTTTGAGGGGAGTGAAAGGGAGGGGATCCAAGGGGGAAGGAGGGAAAGGAAATTGGAGGGTATTCCCTTCCCTTGTTTGGGAGTTAAAAAAATGGTAAGGAGGAAATTGAAGAGTCAATAAGAAATTATTACAATTTTACCCTTTTTCTAAAATTAATATAATTATTATATTTCACAAATAAAATAAAATTTAAAATTGTTAAACAAAATTATTTATGTATTATTCAGACTACTAAAAAAGATCATATATTCAAAAAAAAAATCCTACGTTGAAAGCGGCAAAATTTTTATCAAAAAAATATTTTTTCGTCGGAATACTTTTCATCGAAGACGATGGAATTTTTATCAGATGAAATATTTTACAAAAATAAAATTTCAGTCAAAACTTTCCACGGAATTTAGTTTTCGTCAAAAGTTTTGACGAAAATGATTTGTTAAATATTTTTGACAAAAAAAATTCCATCAAAAGTTTTGATGGAAAAAAGAATTCCTTCAGAAATTTTGATGAAAAATTTTCCGTCCAAAATCTTCGATGAAAATGTGTCTTAATGAAAATTTTAACGAAAATATTTTTTCAAAAATTTTGAGGGAAATGTTTCTGTGAAACTTTAGACAGAATTTAAATTCTGTAAAGAATTTTGACGAAATATTTTTTTTTTCGAAATTTTTTACAGAAATATTTTTCATCAAATTTTTTTACAGAAATAATTTTCGTTGAAATTTTTTGACGAAAATGTGTTCCATTGAAAATTTCGATAGAAATGTTTATTATCGAAAATATTTTTTTTCAAAAATTTTCGATAGAAATGTGTTTCGTCAAAAATTTTGACAAAATATTTTTTCGTCAAAAAGTATGACGAAAACATTTTTGACAGAAATGTGTTCCGTTGAAAATTTTGATGGAAAATTTTTTTTATCGAAAAACTTGACGGAAATATTTTTCGTCGAAAATTTTCGATGCAAATGTGTTTCGTTAAAAATTTTGACAGAAATTTTTTTGTCAAAAAGTTTAACGAAAATATTTCCGTAAAAAACTTTCGACGAAATTTAAATTCTGTAAAGACTTTTGATGAAATTTTCAAAAAAATTCGATGGAAATGTGTTTCAATAAAAATTTTGATGGAAATATTTTTCGTGAAAAAATTCGATGAATATGTGTTTTTGTGATAAATGTTGAGGGAAATGTTTTGACAAAATTTAGATTCCGTAAAGAATTCTGACAAGCAAATTTTTTACAGAAATATTTTTAGTCAGAAATTTTGATGGAAATGTTTATCGTAAAATATTTTGACGTAATTGTTTTACCTCGAAGCTTTTCTATTGAAATGTGTTTCTTCAAAATTTTGGGCGAAAATATTTTCGTGGAAAGATTTGACGGAATTTAGATTCTATCTATAACTTTGGTTGATTTTTTTTTCCGTAAAATTTTTATTTCAGTAATTATGGCAAAATTTGTTCTGTCTCTAATTTCGTCTTTAGTTTTGAGGGAAGTTTTTTGACGTATAAGATTTTCATCAAATATTTCATCACTCTTTTTGACGAAATATTTTTCCTCGTTAAATTTTGTCGGTATTTGAGATTTTTCTAATAATGTCACATTTAAAAATGATTCACATTATGTAGTTTTTACATTTTAATGCTAAGGGTAGATAAGTAATTTTTAATATTTTTCCCCTCAAACCCTCCAAATTGGGGAACTTAAATTTTAAGAAGAAGGAGGATTTTGGAGGGTTTAGTAAAAACTCCCAATTCCTTCCCCTCATTTTTTTTAACTCACAAACAAGGGAAGAACTTCCTAAAACTCTCCCTTCCCTTCCCCTCCAAAAACCATCTCCCAAACAGAGCCTAAGAGAAAACAGGGAAAAAAAAATTTCTGAGAAAGAAACTTCAAGTTTTTATTTCATATCCCTCAATTGCATGTTCATCAGAGCTTTTATTAATTCCATTGTGTTACACATATGATTCTACCCATCTAACAACCAATACCACCTGTCATCCTACAACTACCCCATTGTATTACAATTCACTAACAAGCTTATCAGTTTGACTATTTCATTCCTTACTTCAATTACATGTATAATCCTTCATCCAAGCTGAACTTCCTTTCTTCCTAATGGGCCTTCCAGAACTATTGGTGTCTGGAGCTGGGCCACTTGTGGTTGGGCACGTAACAGGATGTGTTGAAATGGTCGGAATGCGGGGAACCCAATTGGTTATTATAATTATGGGAGTGTTATGTAACTGCCTGATATGCTTGTTAGATGTTCAGAATTGAAGTTAGAATAATAAACATTTATAAAGGAGTGGGGGGTTATTTACCGAGTAATCGAGGGAAGGAATTGGAGTAAGGAGAGTTAAGAGATCTCAAAAGTACTGTGTGTTTGTAGTTCTGTGTTTATTCCATTGGTAGAGAATTGTATATTGTAGACATTCTATGTTACCTAATATTCACTGCTTAGGTCAGTTACATGATATATCTATGGACGTTGTTTGACTTTATTGGGGTTTTTGATTTGGCAATTTTCATCTTTAGTACGCATGCACGGGGAACTATTTTTTAGTGGGAGGTGTTGAGTTCCTCAACTCATCCACCAAAGAACTACTCTTTTTTTTTTTTGTTAAAAGAAAGTGTCGTATGTACCTCCATCCACGACATTTTCTAATTTTTTTATTTTATTTTATTTATGAAATGAGCGTCGCGGAGACCATCCCGCATCCCTCGTTCAATTTGAATTTTTAACATTGATGCAAAATGATTCAAAGTTTGAGTATATATTTTGGGAAATCATACTCTCACGTTGCTGAAAAAAAAATATCTTATGTTATTTATTATAACTACGTATTTTTTAGAGTATATAATTATAATATTAAAGTTTTTTTTTCAGAATATGTTGATTGACGTGGAGAGAATATTTTTTTTTAATATTATAACTCTATACTTTTCAAAATACATAATTATAATAAATAACATTCGATAAAAAAAATTCTAACATCATACATTATAAAGGAACTTATAAAGTATATGGATAAAATATGGAGGAAAAGTCCTGGGCTCCAGCACAATCCTAGAAGCACTAAATCAAGGTTAGAGAAGTTTTGATGAAAGTACACACAGAAATGAGGATATTATTAGGAATATTGAATAGCCCCATTCAATTAGTAGATGGATATATAACTCCCCCCATTCAATAAAAATGATTGGGAGCAGGTAAGTTATTATTGTCAGGAACAAGATATGCACATAAAGCCAAACATTGGCAAAATATTTTCAACACTTGTCGGGAATCACTAATAAATAGATATTTGTGGTTGAAACTCATGAAACATTTTTAGTGGTTCTGCCTCATGTACTTTTTTTTTTTTTTTTTTTGAGAGATTGATATTTGTATAATTTTTTTTTTACTCTCTTCTCTTCTTATTAATTGTCACATTTTTTTTGGTTTGAAACACTTAAAATTTGATGCCCCTGTACCACCAAAACTCTTCTCAAAGTCATGTTCGATGGATTAAAAATTTGAAAATATAAAACTAGAACAGGTAGAGAGGGTAAAGATGGTCCTACTTCCCTAGAAGAGAATTATTCCCAATTAAAATCATCATGTTCCCTTTTACGCTTTATTTTCTTTGTCATCACCATAAGGCAGTGTTTGGTTCGGGACATATCAAAATAATCCCATTTAAGTGTAAGTGGGTTTCCTAAAACATCACGTTTGGTTGAGGACATCGTTTCCCTTATCCATCATTCCTCCTTGCCTAGCCATCGAGATCAAAGTGAAAAATGGATGAAAATCACGGATTCACTTGCCCTCTCCCACCATGGTATTGCTGAGAAATTCGTTTTGATGGAAAGTGAAGATGAAAAATAAGACAAGTTTACCCCTGTTAATCCCAGCTGTACCCCAAATTCGAACACCAGTCTGACTTCGATTCACTTGAGTCTGCCTGTGGGTGGTGGTTCTGCTGTTAATTGGGCTGCATCTATTAGAACACCAAATTGTGTGCTTAAGGAATGGGCAGAGGACCGCAAGCTATCACTCTTTTCAGGCTATGAATATCTTTCTGCCATGGACATGGTGTGTAAAAGGATTGGTGTAACAGATAAATGTGTGGAGGAAGGGCTCCAAAATCAAGTTCTCCGAAAAGGTTGTAAGAATCTTGGTCTTCAAGTTGATTATGTGCCTAGAAATTCATCAGAACATCATTACTGTGGGTCTTGCAACTATGGTTGTAGAAGAGGAGATGAAAAAGGGACTGAAGTTACATGGCTTGTCGATGCTGTGGATCATGGTGAAGTAATTCTAACAGGATGCATAGCTGACATGTTTTTTTATAAGGATAGTTTTGTAATTTTATTAAGTTTTCCCATCAATATTTTATCTTCAACCAAACGCACATTCAGAAATTTAATTCAATTTTCCTGGTAAAATTTTGTCCAACCAAACAACTTTTTTAAAAATTTCCTATCTAATTCACTTTCTCTACAGATCTCTAGTATTTACATTTCCCTAGTATTAAAAAATTTCATCTCAATCAAACACTACCTAACTGTTTCCATTTCCCATCAATGCATTATCAAGTGGATACACATATTTTATTATATAATTAAATGGGTTTATATATGTTACCAAAAAAAAAGGGTTTATATATAGGGTGCATATTTTCTCATGTTGTAGGAGAGTAGGAGAGAAAAAAAAAGTAGAGATAAGTTAAATGTGGGTCCCACATTTTAAATTAAAAAAGAAAAAAAATTAATTGGCACGGAAAACGAATTTGTGTAGGAAAAAGTTCTTCTCTCATGTAGAAGGAGAGTATGATTTCCGTTATATATATTGAATAAAATCATTTTACACCGTGTAATTTATTATATATGTGAATTATATTAATGCAAATAAATCAATTGCTAATATGGGTGTAAGACTTTTTTTTCTTAACCTAAGCTTATGTGTGTGTGTGTATATATACATATAGGGAAGAATCCGTTTACAAATTTTTTTTATAAATTTTTGTAAATTACACTATGTATTCCCGGGAGAACGTAGTGTAACCTAATGTTCTCCCGGGAGTACATAGTATAGTTTGTAAACAAAAAGTTTGTAAATATAACCCTCCTCTATATATATATATATGAGAAGAATCTGTTTACAAACTTTTTTTTTTATAAATTACACTAAGTATGATTGATCATACTTATTATAATTTGTAAGAGTTTGTAAACAAAAAGTTTGTAAGTATAACCTTCCACACACACATATATATATATATATATATATATATATTAGAAATTTTATAAAAATATTGGAATAATTTATGAAAAAATATCAATACAAATTTTTTTGTCCCAATTGTACTTTAATTTAATTTTTTTTTTTAACTTGATAGGCTAAATAGGATTAAATTCACATGCTTAAATAGGTTAATGGGTCACGTTAGATGGAATTCAAAATATTCTATATAAACTTAGCCTATTTAATCCAAATTCGGCTTCATCGGATCTAATTACACCCCAAGAATAATAGTTATCCATTTAGTGACCAATAAAGGATGTGTAATAACCATTAACAACATATGTCACATTATTGAACATAATAACTCGAATGAATGTTGTCCCCGGGAGAAGTTATATTTATAATTTCTTTCCCATTACATCCACTTTTATAATTATTGGATCAAAATTAAATCAACATGCAGTTGAAAAATGACTTCAAGTGAGAGCAATTAATTTGATTTTAATCTAATAAAAATAAAAATAATCGTAAGAGATTATAAATATAATCCAAAAACTTGTTATGACTTCGGCAAATGCACTGGTCGTAAAAGGAACAAAAGTGTACTGAGTACGAGATCGTTCCCATGAGGATTGGTTTTCTAACACTAATTCGCTAACAACAATTTAGTTGGACAATCGAATTTGAGACGAAAAGAATTGAAATTAAAAACAATCAATAACATTCAATTTCAGAATTAAAAGCAAGAAAGTAAAAGGATGAAAGTTTTGAAAATCAAGAAGAGCGTAGTTAAGGTTTCGATTTCTTGCAATATCCTTCTTATGTTATGGATTAAACAATCAAATAAATGTTATCAAAAAAAAAAAAAAATCAAATAAATGCCTTTAATATAATGCCAATCAATTCCTCTAAAGTAGTTAAGGTTCAATTTCTTGTTACCTTAATTCTATGTAATCTTGAAAGAATCCTAGTTCCCGAGTTGTTCCCCCAAGAAAACATGTATTAACAACAAGAATCTAAAGATTGCATAATTACCATATGTCTATCCCTAGATCACAAGGATTATGATGAATTTATCAAATCAAGGTTCATGTACTAAAATCCTTATTGTCATACGATTCCCCTAAATCAATCTACAAGGAGCAAACTCATAGAAAGCATTAAACATAGATAAATTTACTCAATTATAAAAAGGAAAATTACAGAAAAATTTAATCCATAAACATAATAATTCAATTAGGTTTCATCTACCATTAACTACATAAAAATTTAGCCTAACATAGCGAAATCAAAGACAAGAGAAAATAAAAAAAATCCCTCAAACTCCATTGGTGTGATGGCGTGAAAAATCCTCAAAACTCTCAGCTTGTTCTTGAAGTCAACCCGCTCCCAATGCTCTAAAGCATGAAAGACGCGATTCTCTCTCCAAAATAGGATTTGCTCTTCTCAATTGTTCAAAAGCTCCATTGTTTCTGACTGAGTTACTTATTATTGAGATGAAACCATATCTTTTAATTTCCCATAAGATCTTCTATGGAATCTTTACTATAATCTCCAATCATATGTTTAATTAAATCTTTAAAATCTTCTCTTTTATATTTAATGGAAACAATTTCCTAAAAAATATTCAAGAAAATTTTCAATAAGATCTTCAATCAATTATATGATTCAGAAATTCAAAACAAATTTACTTAAGCTCTCCAATTTATCTTTTTATTGAGCTGAAAATTGCTGCAAAATATAAGAATTTTTATGAGAATATTACTGAGAATAAAATAACACTTTAATTATAATAATTTTAATTTTTAATTACTTTTAATCAATTTCATGTCCAAATTAACCTTAATACATAATAAATTGGAGACTCATCACCTACCTCATTGTATTTCTTTTTTTAGTAAACTCATGAATTCCTCACGTCACAGGATGAGACTAATCTCTTCATGGTTTGGAGTGAGAAGATTTTCATTACTGACCCCAAAATGCTTCTCATAGGAATCGAACTTATAATTTCATCAGCAAGTGCTTTTCTCTAATCAATTTAAATTATAATAATCCTTTTTAATGATTTTTTTGTCTATTTAAATTACCTAACATTAATTTTGCCTTATTCCTTTCTGATCACAAATAAAAGTAAAAATTCAATTCCAACATTCTCATAGTTAAAAACTAGAAGTCTTATACAGCAGCAAATGAAGCCAATCAGGAGGCTTGGAAATAACTTGTGTAGGCATGAGATAGCATGCGGTCACGATTATTAACATATCGTAATTACTAATTACTACCTATTTTTCTTATTATTTTTTACTATTAAATTTTAATTGTTGATTTTCACCAGTTTAACGATTGTAATTTATGGATCATGTTTTTTAATTAATTACTAATTTCAATAAATTATAACTGTTATATTGGCAAAAATCAACAGTTAAGATTTAGTAGTAAGAGGTAGTAAGTATAATCTCTTCTATATATATATATATATATATATATATATATATATATATATATATATATATATATATAGGAACAGGATCCGTTTACAAACTTTTTTCGCAATTACACTAATGTAGGACCGGTCGTACACTGTGTGATTAATGTAGGACCGGTCCTACATAGTATAGTTTGTAAGAGTTTGTAAACAAAAAAGTTTGTAAATATAACCTGCCCCATATATATATATATATATATATATATATATATATATATATATATATATATATATATATATATATATATATATATATATATATGTCTCGTCCTTATATTTTCTTCACTGTATTATTGTCTCGTCCTTCTACTTCCACCCGAATCATTTTCTCGTTGACAGTTGAAATACTTAGCGGCAACTGGTAATCCAAGATTATAAATCGCAGCAAAATCTCTTGTGTTGAAATTTTGGCGCCATCCTGGAGCATGTACAGTTTGTCTGCCCAACTGACGAAACAACACAAAAACAATTCGATGAATCCCTGCTGTTGGTCGTGGACTTTCATAGCACACAATCTCTTCTCCTGTAAAATACGCGGGCATTACAGATAAAATAAAATATTCAATTTATAAGACTGCAAGATAGTGTAATATAGCATACACACGCATATGTTATAATTTGCTTAGTCAAAATATTTACTATTTCTCAATTAAATATTTTTAAAATTAACTAATTATCATGTAGTTATTAGAATGAATAATTGCCTAACAAAAAGAAATAAGGTGTTTTATTTAACAACAACAACAATGGATGACTGCTTACACACATGAATAATCTCTAGTTAAACAACTATCTCATAGTTAACTATTAGATTAATTTTTTTTATCATTTGACTCATGCTCACAAAATATAAATTAATTATTCTATCAATTATTTTTGTATATTTATTAAGATCAAATTAATTATTAATAAAAAATTATTTGCATTCTATTAAATGTTTTAAAATTAATTTAAACTATGGTTTTAAGAAAAAAATTTATTTGTCAACCATTCAACGATTTATTTAGTATTATATATAATTTTTAAAATTCAAATTAAAATTTTAAATAATAAATTTTTAAAATTAAAATGTTACAATAATTAAATTTATTTTAATAAAATTTTATAATTCAGCTATGATAAATAATAATAAGTTTATAATTCATCTATTTTTAGTAAATTGTTATATCTTAAATGTAATTCATAAATGGAAAGACCAATTGTAATTTTGACATCTCTTTATTCTTGTTTTGAAAGTCTTAAATAAACAAGAATTAGAAGTGATGCAACGCAAAGAATTTAGATCTTACATTCAGACATATAAGTTAGTTTGACAACAAGTAGGCTATATAATTGATCAGTTCCAAGGAAATGTAAAAGGTCCACGGCAGATATATAGAAAATAAAAGCTGCGTACACATACCAAAGCTTGGCCCTGTAGTTCCTGGAATATTGCTTACCAACCTAGGTAATCAATGAAAAAAAAAAAGCAAGGTTATTAAATAATTTTTAGGCAAAAAGATATTTCATATAATATTTATAATTTTTTTTCAGTTGTAAGGTAATTGCTGTGTTAATTTAGAAAAACTAAAAGTAGCGAAGCGATATTTTCCCAATGTGTCACACATTAGACCGAAGTGCTGGTGGAACCATGGAGGGGTTAGGGCGCCCCACTTAATCTCATATAACTATACAAGCATTAAGAATAGTGAAAAGAAGTTGCTCAAAAGTTAAGAATATCCGGAAGAAACTTGACATGAACATCACTACTAGAAAAAATCTGTATAGTGACAAAATTATTATGAAAATTCAATCGCTAATTTCATCCTCGCTATTACTTTCTGTCACAAATTCTCTCACAAAATCATTTGCGAGGGAATTTGCGATGGAAAATAGTAGCGAGAATGAAATTAGTGACGAAATTTCCATAACAATTCTGTCACTATACAGGTTTTGTTTAGTAGTGCGCATGAACGACATTCTACGCGGAAGTATAAATTTGGAGAGAAATAATGATGGAAAAGAAAAAGGCATTTTATAGAAATGTGATTGATAATCTTCAAATTATTTTACAACGACTGCATGACCAAATTTTCTGTTTCTAACAAGGCTAAGATATATCTACATCCATGATAATTAATCTCAACAACTTTCATACAGCAAATTAAAGAGTGTCTTTAAGAGAGAATGGATCCTCTAATATGTTACGTGATCTCATCTCATAAACAAGCGAGGGAGGGGCACTTACCAGTGCAAATATTCCCTCTGATTTGGATCACCTGGGCTAGGTGCATCAGGATCGACCATGATCTGCATGCAATATGAAATCAACGACCATAAAACGACCAAAATGAAGAATAACATAACCAATTAATTAATACATGTGTGTGGAGTTGAACTTAATTAATTACCAGAGTATAGAAGGTCCTGAAGTCATGTCCACCAACTTCAACTCTTGGCTGGTTGACTATTTGGGAGGGCCTGAGTTCACCACAGGTGATAGCTTCCGTGTTGTTGTTATAGACAATCCTCAGAGTCACAGAACTTGTAAAAGGATCCAAAATATCTCCTATTACACGTCCAAGAACAAGTGGATCCATTGATCTAGGCATAATTGATCAATTTGTTTCTTGGTTTTAATTAGAAAGGTGGAAATGGCTACGCCTATTTATACATGCACTTGTGTGTGAGTGTAATTACTGATGCGCCATCAATAGATTCTGACTTTCTTCTTAAGATTTATTTCTATGTATGTGCTAAAATTTAAGAAAGAAAGGAAAGGGAAGGATTCGACTTTCAAAATCCATCACGTATAGGAAAGCATTTTTAGTATTACCGTCGTACTAAATAGTATATACAACTCTCAGATAAAATGAAATTACAGATTATTTATTTCAGGGAGTATATAGATATAGGGACAGGATCCGTTTATAAATTTTTTTTTGCAATTACATTAATGTAGGACCGGTCGTACACTGTGTGATTAATGTAGGACCGGTCCTACATAGTGTAGTTTGTAAACAAAAAAGTTTGTAAATATAATCTGCTCCATAAATATAATGTTAATTTTTTTTTTTTTTTTTCGTAAAATATGTCAGCACTTGTGTTATATTCTTATTGGTCGGATATAAATATTACTCTAGTATATTAGATATTTTCCACGGGATAGCAATCAAACTACGCACTCAAACTCCCCCTCGTACGTAGTGCATCAGATGCCAAACTTGTGCTGCCATTTTGTTTCAAGATGTTGTGGGGGATCTTTATCCCATGGATTGTGGTTGTCTACAGTTGTTCCCTTATTAATACAGCCCCGCCAAAAAAATTAAAAAATAAAAATTATAGGAAAATGTCCTAGAATATACTGCAATTTAAAGGTTTCGTTACCTTTGTATGTTAAAATTAGGGGGCATTAAAAGTTTATACCATCCCTACCTAGTTAATGAAAAGCCAACTAGGAATCCAAGTATCTACCAATATTTGTCAACTATGTTATTCAAGAAGAAGTGCCATGGTGTATGTTTTTTGCAAACGATATTGTGCTTATTGATGAGAGCAAGGAGGGTGTTAATAGAAAACTTGAATTGTGGAGAAGCACATTGGAATCCAGAGGATTCACATTAAGTCGAAGCAAGACTGAGTATCTGAAGTGTGAGTTTTCTCTGGTACGAGATGAGGACCAAGAACCTGTGCATCTAAATGGTCAAGAGGTACCCAAAAAAGATGCTTTTAAATACTTGGGCTCCATTTTACAAAACGGTGGAGAGATTGATGAGGATGTAAATCACAGAATCAGAGCAGGGTGGATGAAATGGCGCAGTGCATTTGCATTTTTGTGTGACCGCAAAATCCCCCTGAAGTTAAAAGAAAATTCTATAAAACGGCAGTAAGACCGGCAATGCTATATGGAGCGGAATGCTGGCCAGCACATAGGCAACATGAGCATAAGATGGGAGTAGTAGAGATGAGGATGTTAAGGTGGATGTGTGGTTACACAAGGATGGATAAGATAAGAAATGAAGATATTCGACGAAAGGTCGGAGTAGTACCGGTAGCCGAGAAGATGAGAGAACATAGATTGAGGTGGTTTGGGCACGTGATGAGAAGACTCATGGATGCTCGTGTAAGAACAGAAGTTTGTTACCAAGAGCTCAACACAAAAAGAGGCAGAGGTAGGCCGAAGCTTACTTGGGGGAAAGTAGTAAAACAAGATTTAATGGAGTGGGATATAGATTGGCGGACAGTATGTCTTAGAACGGAATGGAGAAAAGCTATAAGTATGATGGAGGGTTAGACCCGCTGTTATTCCTATGTTCCAGATGGTCCCTTTTTAGTCCTTTTCCCCTTCATTTCCCACCACTTCTTCTTGTCCCTTTCTTTTTTACTTTTATTTATTTATATATACATATATTGTTATTTTATTTTATCTTATTTTATATTTTTATTTTATTTGTTTATTTTTATTTATTTATTTATTTTTTTGCTTTTTTACTTTTTTACTTTTTTTTTATTTTTTTTAACTTTTTTTTCAACCGTTTTGTATATTTCATGTGGGTTCATCTACCACCGACCCCAATTAATTTGGGATAAAGGTGTTGTTGATGTTATTTTCCTTCTGACTTTCACAGTATCTTCCAGACACACACGCACACAAAAAAGCAAAAAAAACAAAACGTGTAATCAGCATAGAATAAAGTGTGTACAGTTTGTTGCTCCATAAAGGGCTAGGATTCCTTCATGAGTGTCACCATGCTAGCAAAATCTACATCTTGATCAAATTAAATAACCTTTTAAGGCAGCCTTTTCTTTTTTCTTTTAGATAATATATTCCTCTTTCTTGGTTTCATGGAAGTCAAGTTTTGCCCATGGTCACCAACTGTATGTTGAATTGAAGTCTTGCATATGCATGTTTGGGAAAAAAACTGCTATGAAGCGCGCGCACAAGTTCGGAATTGATCTCTTATGTTACAATTTGACATGATTTTCATGTGAAAATTTTATTTTTATTTCTTATATTAAAATTTGAAATAATATCTTCGTGAGATAATTTTATTTTTTATTTCTCTTTAAATATAAATGTATATTCACAAATTTTGATAGGATATCACCTAAGTCAATATTTATTATTGGTGGTAATTTGGTAAAAGTTGAATAGATTGGAATTGATTAGGCTCAATGCTACTGCTGATCGAAAAACTATGAACGGTGACCTGTCTTTAGACCTGGAAGTTTAGTAAATCGTAAAAGGGATCGAAAGCTAGCTAGGCCGATCGATGGAGGGAAATGCATTGACAAAATGGATAGTAATTCATTTATTATTAATATGAAACCTTTCTATAATAATACTTTAATTTCTACTGATACTGATCTAATGTTATAACAAACGATTACAATATATATATATATAGGGATAGGATCCGTTTACAAATTTTTTTTTTGCAAATTACACTAAGTACGACCGGTCGTACACTATATGATTAAAGTATGACCGGTCGTAGTTAGTGTAGTTTGTAAGTAAAAATGTTTGTAAATATAACCTGCCACACATATATATATATATTGACAAACTTTTTTTGTATAATTACATTATCTTCTATCGGTAAGACTTTACTCAAGAGTATATTATCGGTAAGACATAGTGTAACTAGTTTGTAAACAAAAATTGTAAATATAGCATTTTTCATATATATACATATATTATATATATGTAGCTAGTTTGTAAACAAAAAACTTATAAATATAATAATTTCCATATATATATATATATATATATATATGGGCTTTATTAATCTCATGCAATAGGAGAGAACTCTCTCATGCTATAGAGACAATCATGTGTGGGACACCCACCCACTTATAGAAAAAGAAAAAAAGATAAAAAAAAGTAACACGGAAATCGATGTATGTGTAGGAGATAAAAACACTCTCCTACAACATAAGAGTATATTTTCCTTATATATATATATATATATATATATATATATATATATATATATATATATATATATATATATATATATATATATATATATATATATATATATATATATATATATATATATATATATATATATATACTGATCGAGAGCAATGCCGCTATGTGCTAAAGAAATATAGTGGTAATTAATAATTAATTATTTAATAAGAGAGACTTTATAGTTATAATTTTTTTTTATAATTTCTTATAATAATTTTTCTTATATATCAAAATTAAATAAATAATCAAAAAATAATATCCAATGATAGCCATTAATTTAATTTTAATTTTACAATAACAAAATAATTATAAGAAAAAAAATATTATAAATATAACCTACTCCATCTAATAACAAAAGCAAAGTTTTTTCTGTACAATGTAAATTACCTTATTATTATGTTGTGGTGTTTCAAGTGGTAAGAGCACCTATTTGGAAATCAATCCAGTAATTTACACAGCACATCTTACATATTATTTTTATAATTTTTAATTAATCAAGATTCAAACGAGATTCACCAAAAATTTATTTGTCTTAGCCATTCTATATTAATTATTCTTGCTTTTTCAATAAACTGCTTTTTAAAATATGAGCTAAAATTAAATTAGTAATCTATTAATCAATTTATACATATCAAGTTAATAAAGATTTTAATATTGTTAACCAGATTTTCTCGTGTATAAATGGTGTAGATAAATGATATGCACGAAACACATTTTCGTATGCAAATATATTTAGGATGGGATATTTTACGATTTAGTTGGAATACGATTGTATTGCGTGTGCACTTTTCGGTCATAAATACCTAAAATTATGGAAACATAAATGGATTAATTGATGCACCAGATATTGGAAATTTATTATTTATTACTGTTGTATACGTTGATGGTAGTGCAAAATAGAAACGTTATGGATATGTACCGAAAAAAAAAAAAACGTTATGGGAATTGCTTATAATATATATAAGGTTATTGTTTGTTGTGTAATTGGATAGTGAAGTCATAATTAAACTACGTTATTTTATTTATTTATTTTTTTATATTATTTTATTCATCTTTGTATGGTTACGATTTTCCTTTTCTCTCTCTTCCTTTATTACCATTTATCCACTTTTGTACGTTTATGATTTAGTTACTGGACAAAAGCTTATATACAATTGACATTCATAAAACCATATATATATATATATATATATATATATATATATATATATATATATATATATATATAGCTTTAATGTTTCTAGAGGAAATGTAAATAAGTTATCTACAATAACTCTAAAAAAATATCATTTTGAGTTAAAAAATTAAAAAATTATAACGGAAAATACTATTATAACCTTGAAATAAACTATAATTACAAAATAGCTTGATTTCTGCCTCAAAATGACGTCGTTTCAGACTCAATGTAGATAATTTATTTACATTGACTGAAGACAAAATTAACACTATATATATTATGGAAACGTAAGAGTCATGTAACAGGAAGGAAAATTAATTTCCTATATACACAACTTTTGGTGGGACCCACAAATTAAAAAAAAAAAAGAGAAAGAGGGGTTGTTATTGGTGAGACTTGTGAGTGCAGGATATTTTTTTTACTTCCTATTATATAACTTTTACATTTTCCATATATATATATATATATATATATATATATGGCAAAATGATTTATCATGTCACTTGACACAGGGTTTTGCCTGGTTAAAAAAGTATAACTATGTATTAAGGGTTGTACTTAGTTATAACATTAAAGTTATTTTTTTCTCTATTTAAAAATTTAACTATGTACTACGAGTAATCCACAGTCATAATACTAAAGCTATTTTTTTCTCTCTTCTACGTCAGCCGAGAAGTCTCTGAAAAGTTATTGAGGAGAGAGAAAAAAAGCTTTTGTGTTATAACTATGTATTACCCGTAATACAGAGTTAAATTTATGAAGAGATGAAAAAAAAATAACTTTTTTTATACATAAAAAAAGATAAAAAAAACATAAAACAAAAAGAAAAGAATCAACCGACACCCTTAATTCAAGCAGTGGTTAAGGAGTCCGCAAGCAAAAATAAGAATAATTCATGAGGAGGTTATGAGAAAATAGAATCACCGTCAATATCTAGGCAGTCTAACGAGAGGTTCGCCAGGTAATCAGCACAACAATTGGCCTCCTTCATTGTATGAATAAAGTGGACTTGCCAGTTTCGATTGATCAATGTTCGAATCCGAGTCACCAAAAATGACTTACGAGCTTTCTCACCATACCTAGTGAGCAACATGACAATAAAGCTTAAGTCATTTTCGATAATTAGTTTCTTGACACCCTTACTCCAAGCTAGCTCTCTTCAGAACACCCCACAGTTTTGAATTCCATACTAAACAAGTACTAATTCTGTAAGAAAATACACCTCTCCAATTGCCACATGAGTCTTGCAGCATCCCACTTCAAGCAGCGACCTCCGGATTGTCCCTAGAAGCACCATTTGTATTTAATTTAATATATATTTAATTTAAAAAAAAAGTTCTAATATTATAACTATGTATTACCCTTATTGCATAGTCTTATTTTTTCTTTTCCTTCACTAGAAAGTGGGCGGTACGGATCCAACTCGCTCAAATATAATATAAAACGACTATTTTACCTAAAAGTTTAGGGGAATGTTATATTTACAAATTTTTTGTTTACAAATTACACTAAGTATGACTGGTCATATTTCAATCAAAAGAGTATGACCGGTCATACTTAGTGTAATTTGTAAAAAAAGTTTGTAAACGGATCCTTCCCCAAAAGTTTAAGCTATTAAGTAAATGGACATCATTGATATATTATATCTCTACAAGAAGTGTATGCATCTCTTCTCAAACTAAATAATAATATATTATTACACCATTTTCTTAAATGATTCATATATTTTAAAAAATAAAAAATAAACAGATAATTTTTTAACTTTCTCATCTTAAAATAGAAAAAGGTATACAAAATATAAATCTTTTGATATATAACTATAGAAAAAAGTGTGTCATTTTAAAGGATGTAAAGTTGTATCTTTTTAATTTTTAAGTGAGAGAAAGAGATAAATAAAAGAGTAAGAGTGGACAAAAAAATATAAAAGTGTAGGTCTCACTTCTTTATGAAAATAAAATGATACAAAATTATATCATTTAAAGAACAAATCCTTTTTCCTATAATTGTTATTGCCCTCTCCGAAAAACTTGAGCTCTAATCCTTAATTGATGGCCCATCCTACTTTTGTTATCGCCACAACTCACTGTCTTATCGAGCCGATATGAATATTCTCGTGATATTGACTTCATTTCCCCACTTCAACTCAAATCACATGTTCCCTTATCTCAGAAGGATTCTACAAACAGATGCTCCCCTCGCGTTTTGGGTGGCCACGGATTGAGTTAACTTTTTTTTTTCTCGACCATATAACTCCCATTGACAAATTAACGTACGTTTTATGGCCCAAGAAAAAAAATTTAACTTAAGTTTGATTGGATTAAATTTATCGATAAAAAATATATATAAAATTATTTACTAAAAGGAATACAGATATCAAATAATACAAGGGATTAATTTTTCTCAAGACAGTAAGAGATAATTTTATCTACTGCATACAAAGTGAAAAAATGAAATTTTTTGTTGTTGTTCTGTACATCCACTTTCATGTATATACAGAAAATAAAATTATCTCTCATATATAAGAGAAACATTAAACCCATAAAATAAATATATATAAGTCACGTAGAAATGAAGGGATTATCGTTTCTCTTGCAATGAAGAGATAAAATTATCTTATACAATCTTAAAATGACATTATTTTGGGGTTTAAGAAAAAAATACAAGGTATTTTAATAAAATTCATTATACAAGAAGTAAGTAAAATTTCTCAAATACCATGCATTTTTTTTCCTAAATCCCAAAATCATGTTATTTTTTTTATTGCGACTCACGGTATCATATCTATGACGTATATATCTAGACTTCTTTCACCTTTTTTATTTCTCTTCTTTTTCAACCCATTTCTTATTCATAACCCGTAAGATTTAGACACAAGAATCCAACAGCCTTTTCACTAGATTCTTGGATTTAATCTCAAGATTTTGAAACCTTTCATGCATTTGCAACAAACTCGATCAAAATTGAAGCAAATATTGCCAAAGACAAGGAACTAGCACTTCCACATGCTCTGGAATGTGGCTCATTTACAATGGCATTTGTGAAAAAATTTGGGGGACGCGAATAACGTGAAGAGAGATACTGGAGAAATAAAAAATGACATGCATAGTTAAATTTCCTTTTAGAAGAACTGATACGGTATTTAACGGAATACTTCGAAGGAATTTTGTCTCTCTGATTATAATGATTTATATAAGAAAAAAAAAAGGTGGAGCAATGTTTTGTTGGTGCAAATTGGAGGAATTTGAAAACGTTGGTCGTTGGACCACTGTGTATCGATCTGATACATACGTGTTTTATTCGTTTTGCCCCTCTCTCGCCGCCGGGTTATTTGAAATTGAGGAATCAGAATGTGGTGTTTCATCCTCACATTTTGTGGTCTTGCAAAGATACTTTGTGGGGATGAATCAGAAACGTAAGAATATCTACGCCTTTTCGTTATCCTGGATACCAAATTTGTTTCGGTTTTCCTTAGTGCTTTTCTATCTTTATTTTTCTTTTCATCTTATTTAAAAGTATTAGTAAATAATAATAATATATGAATTAAAAACAATTTTAGGTATTAGGTTAATGAGTTATTGGTTAACCGATTAAATTGAATTTATATTTAATTATTTAATAAATATAATAAGGGGAAGGTTATAGTTTTTTTTGGTAAGCTAGGGGAAGGTTATAGTTACTACATCTTTTTGTTACTACTTGTTACTACTAAATCATAATCGTTGATTTCCGTCAATCTAACGGTTATAATTTGTTGGAAATTAATAATTAAATAATAAGTATGACCCAATAAATTATAACCGTTAGATTGACAGAAATCAACGGTTACAATTTAATAGTAACAAAAAAGATAGTATCTATAACCTCTCCCATATAATAATAGATTAATTTTAACAAAAAAAAGTAACTCTAGTGGTAAGTACTTCATTATTCAGGATTGTTTTAGCAACATTCAATTGTTGTCCCAACCAAATAAGAGAGAAAAAGAAGAGGAGCTCAACATACATCACTCACTTTGGCTTAATTCAATATAAGAAATAAACAAACAAAACACAAACTGACAACAATTGTAAATTGGAGGGATCCAAGGGGAGGGAGGGAAGCAAATTGGAGGATATTCCCTTTCTTTTTTTGGGAGTTAAAAAAGGCAAGGGAGAAAAATAGAGTAATAATGAGATATTGTTACCATCTTAACCTTTTTTAAAAAGTTAATATCATTATTATATTTTACAAATTAAATTAAATTTAAAATTTCTAACAAAATTAATTAGGTATTTTTCACACTACTAAAAAATATCATATTTTCGACGAAATTTATACGTTGCAAATGGAAAAAATTCTATCGAAAAAGTATTTTCCTGTCGAAATACTTTCCGTTGAAAGGAGACAAAAATTTTTATCTCTCGAAATTTTTTACAAAAATAAATTTTCTGTCAAAATTTATAAAGGAATTTAGTTTCCGTCAAAAGTTTTGACGAAAATAATTTCTTAGATATTTTCGAAGAAAAAAGATTCCATAAAAAAATATGATGAAATATTTTTCGTCCAAAATTTTCGATGAAAATGTGTGCCGACGAAAATATCGACAAAATTTTTTTTGTCAAAAATTTTGAGAGAAATATTTCTGTCGAAACTTTCAACGAAATTTAGATTCCGTAAAGAATTTTGACGAAAAATTTTTCCGTCAAAATTTTTTACATAAAATGTTTTTCGCCAAAAACTTTGACGAAAATATTTTTCATTAAAACTTTTGACAAAAGTATTTTTCGTTGAAAAGTTTGACGAAATGTTTCTATCGAAAGTTTCGACAGAATTTTGATTCTATCAAAAATTTTGACTGATTTTTTTTTCCTCAAAAATTTATGTAAGTGATTATGACAAAATCTTGTTTCGTCTCTAGTTTTAACGGAAATTTTTTTCGTCTCTATTTTTGTCAAATTTTTCGTCATTATTTTCGACAAATTTTTTTTGGTCGGTATTTGAGATTTTTCTAATTGTTTCACATTTAAAAATGATTCACATTTATGTAGTTTTCACATTTTAATACTAAGGGTAAATAAGTAAATTTTAATATTTCCCCCTCTTAAACCCCCGAATTTAATTTTAAGGGTGAGAGAGGTTTTGGAGGATTTTGCAAAAATCTCCAATTCTCTTCCCCTATTTTTTAAAGTCACAAATAAGGGAAGAGACTAATAAAATTCTCCATTTCCTTTCATTTCCCTCCTAAAACTAACTCTCATATATATGTACTAACATCTTTTTGTTTTTAACTCCACAGCCGCCTTATTATTTCTTTGCACTCATATTAAAATAAAAATAAAAATTTAACATGAATTAAAGAAATATAATATAAAATTAGTAAGACAATTTTTACTTATTAATTTAAACTTTAAATATTGAATAGAAAATTGATATTTTATATAATATCAGAACTTCTGTAATCTAAGTGGTTATGAGTTTAATTTTGATCACTTCATTCTATTGATAAAGGGTTTATTGTATGTCATTCAAAAGGATGGTCCTTTTAGATAAATATAATGTGTTTTTTTGAATTTTAAATTACAAATTTTTCCTTCCACTCTATCTTCTCCAAGTTTGTTCCTTTATCTCTTTTAAAAGAATATAATTGTGTAACCTTTAAAATGATACACACTTTTCCCTTAATAAATAATTAAATTGTATAGAGTTTTATAGCATAGCTAGTTGACATGTACATTATTCCTCCTTCGAATCAAATAAACTCTAGTGTGAGATAATGTGTTTAAAAAATATAAGACTATTAAGATGGTATTTACCTAACAATTTAGGCTTAAATTGAGGCTTTACAATTACATTGCATTTGCCTCCCTGCACCACTAATAACGAGGGAGACAGAGAGCTTGTAAAAAAAAATATATATATATATATAAAAAACGGAGAGAAAAGGGATATTTTTAGGGTTGGAAAGGAAATAAAGACTGTAACACCCCAAAAAAAAAAACACCAAAAAAAAAAAAGAGAGTTAAGGAGAGAGTCTAGCACTAGGTTCAAAGGGAAGGAAAAAAATTGTGAATTGTGAATTGTGCTGGAGTAGAGGTAGATCCTTCAACTCATCCCCTTTTCATTTGCTACAGCCTACAGTACAAGTTACCGATGATATGCCGGAGGCACATGACTCATGAGTCACTTAAATGTTTTTGCTTGTTCTATTTGTGTTCTAACTCAAATGAACCAACCATTATCCACTTACGCACAGAGGGCACACTCATTCATTAGCACCTCAATATCATGGAACTTAAAAGTACCAAGTTTGCTTTTCATTCACCAATAAACACCTTTGTCTACCCCATTTCACTGCACAAAGCCAAAAAATAAAAATTCACTTGTACAACACAACATTTCATACACGCCTGAGACTAAAAACAGTGTGTTGAGATATATAGTCCCACATTGATTGTGTGGGCAACTAATGTGGTCTTCTTGGGCACTCCCACCCTTTGAACTAACTTTTGGAGTGGTGTATATCAAGGTTCTTTACATGGTATCAGAGCTTGAGCCCTCACCGCATCCCACTTTAAAGTGGAATTAAAATAAAAAAAAAGCACAAAAGGTAAACCAAAACAAAAAATTGGGTCTGTGCAATTCCACGCTTCTCGCTCAAAGGGTTATTGCGTGAGGGGGCGTGTTGAGATATATAGTCTCACATTGATTGTGTGGGCAACTAATGTGGCCTTTATAAGGTCTTGGGCACTCCCACTCTTTGAGCTAGCTTTTGAGGTGGTGTATCCCAAGGTTCTTTACATGGTATCAGAGCCTCATACGCCCCCTCACACGAGAGCCCATTGGGCTTGAAGCGTGGATTATGCAAAGACCCAATTTTTAGTTTACTTTTTTGTGCTTTTTATTTTTAATTCCACTTTAAAGTGGAGGGCCGTGAGGATCGAACTCGTGAACTTATGGTCACTCAAGCTCTGATACCATGTAAAGAACCTTAGGATACACCACCCCAAAAGCTAGCTCTAGGGGTAGGAGTGCCCAAAGCCTTATAAACTCCACATTAGTTACTCATACAAAATTAGCGGTCCTAGATGTACCATTTTTTATTTTTTATTTCTTATTTTTGAGATATTCCAATTGCTTCGCGACTAATTCGATTTGGGACGGATCTCGGGACTAAGACTTTAAATATATCTCAAAGATGATCGAATACATGCTTTCACCCTACCTACTTAGTTGGCTTGGAAAATGCCCTTGGCTCCACCAGTTTTGAAACGAAAAACCTCACATCCTAATCCTGTAGCAAGTTTAGTGCCTTTGGTCTGGTGTCTCCCTTATTTTGGAATGTCCTTTGTGCTTGCTCTGCCCACGACCTAATTTGACATTTTTAAATTTTGATGATGAGCTAATTTTACATCCAACACAAAATCTATGTCGGTCCATCATATCGGTTCTAGTAGTTAACTCAAAATTTTGGTGTTGAGAAAGATGATACTTTTCAAGATTATTATATTCACAATATACATATATTAATAGGAGAGAGTTATATACCGGTTATTATGTAGATGGGCCGGTGAAGGATGTAGATGGGCCTTGAATAATCGATGCCTCTATGGAATAACATTAGCTGCCTGTAGTTCACTTTATTGTTCATGGGCCAAAATGCATTTGTGGTTTTTATATGATGACTTACAACTAATTTTTATATTTTATAATTTAATTTAATTTAATTAAAATTAAGAGTTTAATATAAAATTAAGAGTCTAATATTAATATCAGTGAGAGGGAACTATATTTTTTTCTACAACATTACACATTATCTTTCAAAATTGTTTTTTTTTTCTAGTTCATTGTATTTTATGATACATCATTACACACCCCATGATAGCATTTGACATGCACACAAAAATGAAATAGAATGAAAATATATAGTTCTATTTTCCTTGGTTTGAATCTTTTTAATGAAATTAAAATATATCATTTTCTCAATTATGTATATAGGGCGGGATTAAAGGAATTAAAGATTGATTTTTTTTCTGTAAACAAATTTGAATATTGATTCCCTATATTGATTTTTAATCATATGGTATTTTGTATTCGCAATCTCCTTTTTAATAACTTATTCCTTATTTTTATATTATCAAAAATTCAGTGTATCACTTATGAAATTTTTTAAAAAATGAATCTACTTAATTATATTTATTCTACTCATTCTTTTATAATTAATATATCATTTAAATTTCACTTATTTTTCATTTTAACAAAGAATTGTGTATTATAGGAATATTGAAGATTCACTTCTTTTTTATTGAATAATGTCAAATATTATCATAGTAATTCTAACTAAATCTAAATTCAAATTGGGAAAATAACATTGATATTTGCACATAACTATGTACAAACATGATTGATTACTAGTCCGTTCCGTTAGCTAAATAATACACTGTCAATAAAAAAAAATTGTAAATCTTTAACCAATTTATAAATGATGTAAAAATTCCAATGTGAATATATGTATTGATAATGTCCGTTAACTAAAAAATTTGTGTAAGTCTTTAACCAATGTATAAATGGTGTAAAAATTCCAATGTGAAAATATCAGAATTCTGATAAATATATTATTTGCCCTTACATATAAGTGCGAGCATCATTTCCTAGTGAAAATTATATATTACATACATACCATTTCCTTACATAGCACAGCTTTTATGTAGCAGCAAATTAATGAAGCCAACTTGGAAGTTTAAAGAGGCTTCAAATTAATGAAGCCAGGACAGCAACGCAGTATCATTGCCATCAACACATATTAATGTGATTATTTGCATAGTTATAATGCTATCAAAGAAGGGGTCTTCAGATTACATCCTTCTTCCACCCCAACCACTTTCACGTTGACAATTGAAATACACAGCAGCAACTGGTAATCCAAGATTATTAGCCTCTGCAAATTCTCTGGTTTTGAAATTTGTGCGACTTCTTGGAGCATCTACAATTTGTCTACTCAATTGTTGAAACAACACAAAAGTAATACGATGAATCCCCGATATTGGTCGTGGACTTTCATAGTTCACAATCTCTTGTCCTATAGGTGTAACAAAATGCATTATCACATCCGCAGATACATACCCACAAGAATAAACCATTTTCTATACTCTATTAAATTTTCTAAAATTCAACATATATTATAATTTTAAGAATTTAAACGATATCAAAATATCAACAACTAAATGACATACATTTTTTCTTATTTTAATTTAATATTTAAAATAAAATTTAAGTAACTATAAATTAAATTGTTGAATTACTTAAATTTATTTCCAGTAAAAAAAATTATTATTCATCTTAAGCTATAAAAGTTAATAAGTTGTCGTGGACTTTCATAGAACACACTCTCTTCTACTGTAAATGCGTTGGCATTACAGGTAAAATAAAATATTCAATTGATTTCCACCAAAAAAAATAAAAAATTCAATTGATAAAACTGCAAGACAGTGTATTATAGCATACACGTATTTTATAATTTGCTTAATCAAAATATTTACTATTTCTCAATATAAATTTTTTAAAATTAATTAATTATCATGTAGTTATTAAAGTAAATAATTGCATAACAAAATGAAATAAGGTGTTTTATTTAACAACAACAAAAATGATGGATGACTTCTTACACACACACATGAACAATCTCTAATTAAATAACTATCTCACAGTTAACAATTAGATTGAATTTTTTTTGATCTTTTGAATCATACTCATAAAATATAAATTACTTATTCTATTAAATTGTTTGCATATATATTAAGATCAAATCACTTATTAATCTAAAATTAATCGCATTCTATTAAATGTTTTAAAATTATTTTATACTATGATTTTAAGAAAATAAAAATAAAAACTCAACAATTCAATGATATATTTAGTATACTTTTACAAATATAAATTATTTTTTAAATAATAATTATTTATAATTAAAATGTTAAACTAATTATTTTTATTAGTAAAAGTTTATAATTCAGCTATGACAAAAATTAATAATCTTACAATTCATTTATTTTTATTAAATTGTTATATCTTAAAATACTATTCATAAATGGAATTAAAGACAAATTATAATATTGGCATTTCTTAATTCTCAAGTGATGTCAATATAAGGAGCTTAGATCTTATATATATATTCAGGGTGAGTATAATTTTACATCGGTGTAAGTTATACCTAACGATTTTGATTTATTAGAGATTGAGCCTTTAGATTCAAGCAAATCAACTATTAAGATTTTGTGTGAGACTTCTTATTCTTAAATTGGTATAAGAATATCCTGCCTCTATATATTAGTTTGTATAAAGAATCAATTCAATATTATGGAGTTTCTTGTAGGTGGATATGTGTATTGTTCACCTTTTAAACTCAAATGGACTCTTGTATAAGGTGAATGCCACATTTGGTTTAACCCAAATGTTTAAACTGTTAAGTGAATGTCACAATAATTGTTTTCTATTATATTTCTCTAACACGTCCCTTATATAAGAGCCAATTGTGAACAATGCAAAAGTTTATCTAACTGTCTAAGAAACTCTTGGGATGACAATTTTAAACACGACCCGCTGACACGACATGAGAAATTCATGTTCAGTCGACCCATTTTCAAAATCGTATCATGAACATGTTGGTAAAAATTGACATAAATTTTTTTGTGTCATGTTATGTGCCAAACATGAAACTGACCTGCATTAATCTTTTTACAGGTTATTTGTGTTGTTTCATATCAACACGACATCTGTAAAAGCAACATTCAATATACAGATTATTAATGTCTTATTATATCGTGTCAACCTGCATAATAAGCGATACACTTTGAAGTTAACAAGTTATATGTGTCGTGTTATGTCACGCCAACCGGCATAATAAGCTACACACTTTGAGGTTGGCGGGTTATTCGTGTCAACTCGCAAAATATGAAAGTCATATTTGTGTCAAAGATTTTGACCTGTTTTGAAATTTGTGTCCTGTTCGTGTTGTATATTCGTATTAAATTTGTTTCGTGTTGTGCAACCCGAATTACCATAACTAAGAAACTCCATAATATTTATTTATTTATTAATAAAATGTGGGTGATAAAGATTGAACTCATGATCATTTTATTAAAGGATTTGATACCATATAAAAATCAATTCAATCTAAAAGTTTAAATTATATATTAAGTAGATGTTAAATTAATTATTTTATATTATGATTTTCTAATAATTTCGCAACAAGTAGGCTATATAATTGATCAGTTACAAACAAATATAAATGTTCCAAGATAGATATATAGAAAATAAAAGCTGCGTACATACCGAAGCTTGGCCCTGTAGTTGCTGGAATATTGCTTACCAACCTAGGCATTCGATGAAGAAAAACAAAATTATATGTTATTAAATTATATTTAGGCAGCCTACTAAAAAAAAATATGTAGGCAAAAAGATATTTCATATAGTATTTATAAAAAAAATTCAGCTATAAGGTAATAGCTGCACTCGAATTATATTTTTAAATAAAAGTCACCTGATAGTAGTTTTTAATTTAGAAAAGAGGAATATGTTTCTTACGTTGCATAAAATATATAACACGTAAAAAAAAAAAAAAATGAGACTCACTAAAAAAAAGAGAAAAAAAAATTAGTACCATCTATTTTTATGTATGCATGAGATAAAATTATCTTATGCAACATGATAAACATATTTATCTCATGCATCATAATAAACATGTTTCCTATTTCCTTTTACAAAAATTAAAAGTAGCGGAGCGTCTGTGAGTGAGATATTTTCCCAGTGTCCCACATAACACATTAAACCGGAAAAAGAACTTGTGAAATTCTTATAATGAGAGAATCTTTTCACATGTGAAGAGTGTTTCCGAAGAGACAGTAAAAATGAATTCGAAGTTTTTAAGAATAAAAATTAATTAATTGATTTGTTTTTATTTTAATGATATTTAGTTATATATACTCAAAATGCCCCAATCCCCAGTCACACGCATATGATGCGTCAAGTGGTAAGAGAGGTATAGTTCTCCCCTAGTTTCAGTTAATACTTTTATATATCTGATTGCTGAGTCTACTTTATATGCAGTATGAAAGTGAATAAAAAGAAAATGAGATGAACCTAATGTTTTCACATGATATGAATGATTTGGAGTTTAGTAGAAATTAAAGTAAAAATACATGATTGGGAAGTTTAAAAAGCATATTAATCTATGATAGAGTGTATATAATATTTGTTAGAACCCAAAATAATAGTCAAAAGAAGTAGCTAAAAAGTTTAGAATATTTGGATGAAATCTCACATGAACATGAAGACCATTCTACGAGGAAGTATAAATTTGGAGAGAAATAATGATGGAAAAGAAAAGGCATTTATAGAAATCTGGTTGATAATCTTAAATTTATCTCACCACGACTGCATGACCAACTTTCCTGTTTCTATGAAGGCTAATATATATCTACATCCATGAATAATCTCATCCACTTACCAGTGCAAATATTCCCTCTGATTTTAATAGAGAATGGATCTTCAAATATGTTATGTGATCTCAAATATCTCATAAACAAGCGAGGGAGGGGCACTTACCAGTGCAAATATTCCCTCTGATTTGGATCACATGGGCTAGGTGCATCAGGATCGACCATGATCTGCATGCAATACGATAACAACGACCCTAAAATCAAAATGAAGAATAATATATATAACCAATTAATAATACATGTGTGTGGAGTTGAACTTAATTAATTACCAGAGTGTAAAAGGTCCTGAAGTCATGTCCACCAACTTCAACTCTTGGTTGGTTGACTATTTGGGAGGGCTTGAGCTCACCACAATTGATGGCTTCCGTGTTGTTGTTGTTATAGACAATCCTCAGAGACACAGAACTTGTAAAAGGATCTAAAATATCTCCTATTACACGTCCAAGAACAAGTGGATCCATTGATCTAGGCATAATTGATCGATTTGTTCCTTGATTTTAATTAGAAAGGTGGAAATGGCTATGCCTATTTATACATGCACTTCTGTGTGAGTAATTACTGATGCGCCGTCATTAGATTCTGGCTTTTAGATTTATTTCTATATATGTTAAAAGTTAACAACGAAAATAAAGGGCTCTGTTATAAGGAAGGATTCGACTTTCCAAATCCATAGCAATCAAACCACGGTCACACGCTCTCCATTGCCGTGCATCTGATGCCAAACTTGTGCTGCCTTTTTGTTTCAAGATGTTGTGGGGGTCTTTATCCCATGTATTGTGGTTGTCTACAGTTGTTCCCTCTTTTAATGTAACCCAAAAAATAAAAAATAAAAAATAAAATAAAGGAAAATGTCCCAGCATATAAAGGTATAAAGGCGGCTTGTCAAGGTCTACAGGTTGATTTGACTCTTTTTAAAAATTGTATAGAATTGAGCTCCTTTAAAAATTTATTTAAAAATTAAGCTACAAGTCACTTTTAGTTGGCTTGCTTCTAAGCTCTAGGCCCTACTCGTATTTTTTAATAAATAATTTTATTTATTTTTAATATAATATTATTTTATTTTTTAATAATTTAATACATTATTATTTTTTAATAAAATAATGTCTTATTATTTTTTAATAAAATAATATCTTACGATTTTTGTAATATTTCGCAATCTTCCTTCTTATTTGGAAAACATATATTTTCTTAACCCAAAATTTCTTCGCTTTCACCGCTCTTTTCCCTTCCCTCCTTCACCAAATTTTACTACTCTTCTACCAGTTTTTCAACTTCTCATCCCCTCCAATCTATTTATCGCTCACCATCGACTCTCAAGACTTTCCTATGAAGGACGAGTCAATATCACTTGCTATCAATTTGCTAATAAGAAAGTGCCTTAATCAATCAAGACATGCAAATTGCAATTCTTATCCTTTGGTGATGAGTATGAAGCAAAAAGTCAACAAAATATGAATCTCTTCAAGTTTTGATGATGTTGTTGAACAATTTATTGTCTTCAACTTTTGTCTTCTTTCATCAACACGATTATCATTTTTGTTGAGTGAAATTTTTTAATTCATGAGCGAGAGAATGTATTTCTTTTTTTTAAATGTAATTAAGCATTTTACTTCCTTGCTATTTTTTGTTTTTGATTTCTAGTAACATAGTTAGATTGTTAATTTTTTCGGTTGTTATGTGCATAGAAAAGAAATATATTCCATCAAATTAAACATACCAAAGAAATAAAATAATCTTAACCTATATTTTACATAATGCAATATGCCATTTTTGAAGGCTTTGTAGGCTTGACAACGTAGACCAAGCTTTGTATTTGAAAAATAAGTCAGGCCAAGCTTATAATTTGGCTTGTATAAGGATAACAAGCCAAACCAGAATTGAAATAATTTATACAAGCCTAGCTCGTTTAGGCTAAAGCTTGGCTTGATCTAGCCCATTTATATCCCTACCAGCATAAATACAGTTTAAAGATTTCGTTACTGATAGAAGATTAATATAAGAGATCTGGTTTGATTATTGATTAGGAATTTTCATACTCAAATTCAGGTGATATGATGGTATTATGCCTGATTACGTACAATTGTCACTAAATTCTGCATTGCAAGATCATTCATAAAATTATGTGTGAAATGGACCAAAAAGATTTAAAGTGAACAAATTCACATTGTTGGTCATTGTTGCAGATTATTAATAGGATGACGCTAGACCAAGAGAGAATTGGCAAAGAGGCCAAAAAACGCAATGCAAAAATAAGAAAATTGAACTAGAAAAGGGAAATTTGAAAATATTATTTCCAACTAACTGTAGTCACATCAGCAATTAAAGGGAGTGGATCTTTTCATGTGTTATTTAACATGGCCACAACATGTGGGAGAATCCTACCCATATAAGGTGAATCAACTGTGATATTTTTTAACTGCCTATTCCAATATTTTTCTCTATATTCCCTTAGTACCATTGATTCACCTTTATAACCACCATGTCATCTGGAAAAATCATAACCATACAATGGTGAATCAACGGTGATAATTTTGTAACAATCTATTCTAATTTTTTTTTCTCTCTCTCTCTTCTTTCACAATTAGAAAATAGAGGAATAGAGACAGAAAATAAGTCATCCCAATTTGCGACGAAAATTGTGAATGAAAATAATTTGCGACGGAATATCGGCCAATTCCCCTTGACAAATTCCATCACAAAGTTTGTCATACTTATTTCACAAGACCATCATAATTTGCGACATATAAAACTTTCGTCACAAAAATAACATACTTGCAACGAGATATTGCGATAAAAATGTTTACGACGGAAAAAGCCATCACAAACATAGGGAGCAAACATTGTGATAGATGTGATATTTTATTTGTCGCAATGTGCGATGGATTTTTAATGGTACTCCCCGATATAATTTGTGAGGATTGTTGTGACGGAACTCTATTTGTTTTTTTGTAACGATACTAAATTTTGTCACAAGTGTTGAAACATGAAATAATCTAACTATTTACAATTTTTATATGTTGACTCTAATTTAAAAGCACTTACCTTTTATTTTTAATTATTTTCACTTCCTACTAAAGTTGTTCTGCCATAATCTTTGTAACTACTTCCTAATCTCCTCGTCTTGTGCTCTAATAACATTTGAACTAGAGAAAGTGATTGTGACGCAAAAAGAACATATTTGAACTAGTAAGTTTGTTTGTTTTCGGTTTTCAGAAATTTCCTAATCATGAATATGAAATACAATTTATTAGAAAAGATCTATTCCCGATTTAAAGCAAGCAATCAAGTAGATCACACAATGTCTTAGTCCAGGGGGAAAAGACGAGAAGAATGTTCATCCATTTACACATTAGGATATCTAGCAACAAACCAGATGTGCCGTAAATCAATTAAAAGTCTCGATGATGCATCGAACTGTGATTAAGGTGGAAGAACAATTCAACATTCAATTTTTTCATTACATTTCTAATGTCATTGAATGCTTATAAAAATGAAATTAGTTTGAATATAAAGGAAGTACTTAAAGTTGAGATTAGTCAAGTTCGACGTGAGATGAGTACATTGCATTATGAAATGAGAGCCCAAAATGTGTGAAAATATGAAGTGAGTGAAAATATGAAGATCAGAAATGAAATAGCTACATTTGTGGTTGAATCGACACCTGGGAAGAGGTAATTCCTTCATTAATGGAGCGCTAGTAAGACTTTACACCCTCTTTGTAAGTCTTCTTCATCAAGCATTTTATAGTAAGATTTCACGAAAATAACATTCTCGTTAATTATTGTACGAATCGAATCCTCTGTACCTCGAGTCACACTTAACGGGAGTTCCATAAATGTTAGATATTGCGAAATTTGCATTTGAAAGCCAAAAATTGCGAGGGAATAATATTTCGGCCAATTTGAAATTCTGAAATGGAGCGCATACTTAAAAGTAAATTTAGATGATTTTTTTCCAGAATTTGAAATTAAAAAATGGTGCCAATTTTTGAATCGGCTTTAATTTCCATGGTGCACATACTATAGTATTGACTCAGCCAAACAAATGGTGGAAGCATTTATAGCTATTAATGACACATTTGCGACAGCTTTTATTTCCATCACAAGTTGATACGGTCGCTACGACAAATATAGTCTCAAGCGAATAGCCATTGGAGGCATTTTTGACTATTTATGTCACATTTGTGATGGCACTTTGTGTATGTCGCAAATTGCAATGGATTTTGTGATAGAATTGTTGTCAAAATATGAAATGACAACCAACACGTTTGATGCAGCTTTTCGCGATCAAAATTGTGGAATATTTTGTAGCTAAAATCCAGTTAGATTAAAAAAATTAATATATTTCCCTTTCACCTTTTTCACTTTCACTTTCAACACTCATCATTTCTTCCCTTATTCACAACCATTGATTGGCCAATATTTTGATCTCGGTACTCATGCTGAACCATTTAACATGGCAGAGTAGCCTAATCCAAAAGCTAAAAGGTTCTATAAAATGCTTCAAGATATACAGCATCCATTATGAGATTTTTGCAAACACATTGAAAATATTGAACACACGGCACTATCAGCTACCTTAGCAACACTATGATTAAAGAGTAATCATCGTATGAGTGTGTTTGCTTACAACAGATGGATGCAGTTGATGGTTCAAGTTGTTACTATTGAAAATAATTTTCTGAAGAATTTTTACCAATTAAAAAAAGGGTGAAAGAGCTTGGGCTTGGATGTGAAAAGATTCATTGCTGCCATATTGGATGTATGCTCTTACTATGAAGATGTTGATCTCACTAATTGTAGGTTTTGTAGACAAGACAGGTACAAATATGTGAGGAATGGAAGGAAGACATTTCGTTAAGTGTTAAGCAAGATGTGGACTTTTCTCTTGTGCCTAAACTCCAGAGATTGTATTCTTCAAAACAAACAACTGGTCAAGTGAGATGGCATCAGGAGCATAATAGAGATGAACAATTTATGACGCATCCATCAGATGCTGAAGCTTGGGTCTATTTTGATAAGGAAAATCCTGTACTTGTAGCTAAATTAAACTCTATAAAAAAAGAGAAAAGGGGATCGGTTCAGATATAGAAAAACTTCCAGAATACAACTCTGGCACTATTTTCTTCGTTCTTTCTTCTCTGTTGCTGGCTTGAGTCAGTTTTGTTGTTCTTTCATTTTAAATTATTGAACCTGTATTTTGTGTTGTAATGTTTTACGTTTATGTTGGTGTTTGTAGCTTCATCTTAAACACACTTTCTAGCATGAGCTAAGTACTTTTGTTTTTGGTTGAAGAGAGCAAGTATTTTAGCCATTTTATAGTTTTATTTTTTTGGGAATTTCTACACTGTGTTCAGTTTGTTCAAATTATGTTTTAACTGTGAAGTTGAGCAATATGTGAAGGATTCATACACAATATGCATTTTCTAGCAATATCAAGAATGAGTTTCGGCATATATCATCCCAAGGTTTTGACGTTTTGAACTAAGGATTTCATGAATTAGACCTTACATAGGAATGTGTAGGCTATAATTCTACGAGATCACATTAAGTCTCTGGGAAGTCTGGACTATTCATACTACCGAAAATTAGAGTACCTGAACATTGTTGTACATAGTTCCAAATGGCAACATTGTTATAGCTTAATTGGTGGAAAGAACGTAATCTTCAACTAACCTTTCATAATTAGATCTCTTCGTCTCAAAAATTCTATAACATCTATCTCAACATACTTCTCTCATTATTCTGGAAACAAAAATATTTTTTTGTTCTCTTGATTTGCTTAAGTGTTGATAGGAAGAGACTCACAAACCCCTATATTACTTATGATGTGTATACTTGTGCAGTTGCTACTATAATTTTATTCTCTTCCGTTTGTTATAGCAATGTGACGCTAACGCTTACCTTTATATGTTAAAGCTAGGAGTATTAACAATACCATCCCTAGGTAGTTAACAGAAAGCCAAATAGAAACCAAGTATCTACCTGAACTGTTAGTGAAGCAAGAAAACATAATATGTAACCCAAAGGGGTATTGCGATCACTGTAAAAGTGTCCCTCAAAGCAATGGCGCAGACCAAGGCTACACAAAGAGGTCCCAGGTGTTGTGTGTAACAATAGGGGGTGTTAGGTGGCTGTAGTGGCTCTCTAAAGTGACAAAGTAATGACTCGTAAATTAGTGACTTGGTCCTTTATGAGGAGAAAGAGATGGATATTTATAGTCAGGGCTAAGTCCTATCTGTGTGGGGAGATGAGCCAAGTCAACTACCATAGGGAAGAGCCGTTTCAACATGACCTTGCTGGGGTAAGGCACTTTGCAGCTACTGTAGTGCTGACAGCAGCTGCTGTACGAGAATAGCATAAAGGGGGAAGACACTTTGATTGTATGTAAAGACAAAGGGGACGTGTGAGTATCCACATTAAGACAATCTAGTATGTAACGTTGGGGGAGCTATTGTGTATCAGCAGGTGTAGCAACATTGGCGCAAGTAGGACTGAGATGGCTTGGTTCTTTGGCATTAGGCATGCTATATTGGGCTAGCCGATTGGACCAGCCAGAACACTACTACCAATCTTCATAAAAGCTATATTATTTTTCCTTTAACATTGGCAGTATCTGCCAAACAAGAAAAAAAATTTAGTCAACATAGAATAAAGTGTGTAGAGTTGCACCATAAAGATTCCTTCGTCAGTGGTACCTTGCTACCAAAATCTACATCTTGAAATAACTTTTTAAGGCAGACTTTTTCTTTTTCCTTTAGATAATATATTCCTCTAACTGAGTTTCATGTAACTCAAGTTTTGCCCATGGTCACCAGCTGTATGTTGATTTGAAGTCTTACATATGTTTGGGAAAAAACTGCTATGAAGCGCGCGCACAAGTTGGGAATTGATCTCCTATGTTACAATTTGACGTGATTTCCATGTGAAAATTTTATTTTTATTTCTTATATTGAAATTTGAAATGATATCTTCATGTGATAATTTTATTTTTATTTCTCTAAAAATATGTATATTCACAAATTTTGAGGATATTATCACTTAAGTTAATATTTATTATTGGTGGGAATTTGGTAAAATATGAAAGGATTGGAATTGATTAGGCTCAATGCTACTGCTGATCGAAAAACTATGAACGGCGCCGAGCTGTCTTTAGACCTGGAAGTTTAATAAATCGTAAAAGGGAAAGCTTGGCCGATGGAGTGAAATGCATTGACAAAAGGCATAGTAATTCATTTATTATTATTTTTTTGGAAATATTCCAATCGGTTCATTGATTCGTAACTAATCCGATTCGAGGCGGGTTCAGGATTAAGACTTTAAATCTCTCCCCCAAAGGTAGTACTGGAGAGATTCGAACACATGCTCTCCTTTTCGAACACATGCTCCCCTCCCAAAGGTAATTCATTTATTATTAATACGAAACCCTTCTATAGTAACACTTTTTTTGATATATTCCTTTTCTACTGATACTCTGATGTATGATTGAGGATTACAATATATATAAGTTTCTAGAATTCTGATGTATTTATTATAATATAAATAATATTTTATTTTATTTTGGTATGTTTATTATTTTATATTAGGATGAGTTGTAAAGTTGTTACAACCCTCACTCCTTTATATTCTCTCGTTGAATCAATTTTATCTTATCAATTAAAAATTAATATTTTTTTCTCTTTTATCTTCTAACATAAAATATTATTATTATTTTGAGAGAAAATATTGATTTTGAATTGAAAAGGTAAAATAGATACAATGATATAATATAAAGGAGTGAGGGTTGTAACAACTCTACCACTCGCCCTAATGTAAAATAATAATTATACCAAAATAAAATAAAATAAAATATTATTTATATTATAATATTATGTAAGAAATTTAAGATATAATTATGAGAGTATAAGTGTAAATGGGCTAGGCCGACCTATAGGGGCCTACGACCTAGCCTATATTAGGCCAAACTTAGCCTATTATAAATAGTAAAATAAATCAGGCCTAGCCTTTTAAAAAAATCTATTTAGAAAATAGGTCATAGACTTTTTTATTCATGTCAGGCCTATAAGCTACATGTCGACCTATATCATATTATTTATTTTAAATAAATAAAATAAAATTATTATTTTAATAATTTTGAATAATAAAGTAATATTATTTTAGTTATTCTTTTAATTGTTGAATGTTTAATATGTTTAAACAAGCTTATGCCAAAATTTTTATTTTTTAAATATAGATCAGACCAGATTTATAATTTGGGGCCCACACAGACTAACAGGCCAGGTCAAACCCAATATTCGCGACACATAAGCCAAAACTGAATCTAACCTAGTCGATTTACACCCCTAACTTAGAGTATGTGCTAAAGAGATTTAGTGCTAGTTAATATTTAACTATCTAATAAAAGGAAACAAAAGGAAAGGTTCTTGTGTACAATGTAAATTACCTTGTTATAAATAGTTTTCTTTTTGAAAAGGATGTGCTGGGGTTAGATAACAACAGCATGATCCTTGTAGTTTTCTTTTTGTCTTCCCTTAAGTTTCCAAAAAAAAAAAAAAACTTATAATGTTGTGGTTGTCATGTGTTGTTTCAAGTGCTAAGACTAAGAGCGCTTATTTTCAAATCAATCCAGTAATTTACGCAGCACATCTTATATATTATTTTTACACTTTTTAATTAATCAAAATTCAAACTCATGATTCACCAAAAATTTATTTGTATTAAACATTCTATATTAATTATTCTCGCTTTTTTCAATCAATTTATACATATTGTTAAGTAAAAAATTATTTTACACTTTTTAATTAATCAAAATTCAAACATATGATTCACCAAAAATTTGTTTGTATTAACCTTTCTATATAACTACTCTCGTTTTTTTCAATCAATGTATACATATTGTTAAGTAATAACGAACTTGGAATTGTTAACCGAATTTTCTCGTGTATAAATAGTACTGTAGACCAAATAATATGCACGAAACACATTTTTGCATGCAAATATGTTTGGGATGGGATATTTTACGGAGTTGAAATACGACTGTATTGCGTGCGCAATTTTCTATCATAAATACCTAAAATTATGGAAATATATACACTATTAAAAATGTTGTGAATACTGACGGAAAATTTCGATCACAATTTTTCCGTCTGTATTATACACAGAATTATCAACGGAATGATATCAATTATTATGGGTGTAAATAGGCTAGGCTAGGCTTTGACTTAAATAGTCTAAGCCTGAGTAAAATATTTTAGGTTTAGACTGACCTGTTAACCTTATAGATAACCAAATTATAAGTCTAACATGACCTATATATATTTGAAAAACAAAAGTATTGACTTATTCCGGTTAGCCTGTTTAAATCTATTAAACATTCAACAATTAAAATATAATATTACTCTATTATTCATAAAATAATAATTTTATTTATTTTATTTAAAATAAATAATATGATATAGGCTAACTTATATGGTTATAGACCATGCATGTAAAAGAAAGCATATAATCTATTTTCTAAATGGACTTTTTTTACAAGTTGCTCTATTTCAATGGCGGACCCAGGTGGGTGCCATTGTCTGCACTTGCAGACATAAAGTTGAGGGAAAAGTCATGCCTTCTCCCAACTATGAAAAAGCCATGTTCATTTACTATATCATGTAGAATATTAAATGTCTCTGGTCCATCATTTACTGTCACTCTTCTATAACTCACACTTTCCAAGCCATACTCTGGTTTCTTAATACCTTCTAACACCTCATTATCTCTTATGCACTCCAAGTCTATATTGTATTCTTTAGGAGCAAGGTGGTACACAACCAACTTGATCCTGGGGTCCCTCATTGCTCGTTTGGCTAAGCACAAAGCCTCTCTGTCATCTCTTTCACCCAAGAATATCATGGCTAACCGAATATCTGAGTAACTTTCCTAACTATGAATATCATGGCTAACCGAATGTATGAGTAACTTTTTCATAGCTAAGGGTGCATACATAAAGAAAATTTCCTAAGTCCGCAATTGCTCTATTTGATTATATTTAATGGGTCGAGTCTAGGGGTGAAATTGGACAGAGCCAGCCCACAGGGGCCTATAGTTCGGCCTACGTCAGGCCAGACCTAACATAATATATTTCGAAAAATAGGACGGGCTCAGGCCTTGAAAAAAGCTTGTTTAATAAATAGGTCGTAGGCCTACTTTTACAAGGCTTGGCCTATAAGCCTATAAGCCTATAAGCTGACTTATATTTTATTTTAAATAAAATAAATTAAGTATGGCTTGAAGAAAAAATAAAATGTATAAATTTAATCAACTAAAATTCTTTTATAATTTAATTATATTCGATTAAATTTTAATAAAAATCGGACTTTATTTCTTTTGTATGAGGAAGAGGAACTAACATCTCAGCATGTTAGATTATGTATATGAATATATTAAAACTGTATTTGCAGGGGAGATAACATGATGAGAAGTTTTTAGCTGCTACAAGTATGATGATGTGTTTATTGAATTCATGTAATTATTTTAATTTACATAGTATGCATTGGTTTGTTAGATCTAATGAACTATATGTTATCTAGTTTGAGCATTTTGCTTTTGAGAGCGACTTAAATGCTGATTGTGATAAGTTGTTGTGATTTATGATTCTGTTTCAGCGTTGAAATTGTGGTTTTTGTTTTAACAACATAATTTGAATTTTTTGTGGAGTTAATTATTGATTTTGCTTGGAAGTTAAAATTAACATACTAACAGGTCGGGTCAGGCCATTTGTTTTTTATAAATTGATCAAGTAAAACTAACAGTTAGACTCATACTATGCTATCGGACTAAGTCAAACTAAAATTTTTTATCATATGCTTGAGCTTGTCGGGATAAGACTCCATCCAACCCAGCCCACTTTCACTTCTAGAAAAGTCTGACTTTATATAGACTAGGCAATACGTCGTTATAGGCCAACCGAATCCATCTACAACATTATCAATTATCATTGGGACTATGACACCGACGTTTTCGTGAATCACTGTTCCGTGTTTAAGTCCATCGAAACAACCTTAACGTTAAACAATTCGCTTCACTTAATGTATGTTTTTAGTCGGTGATTCCGTCGACAATTAAAACGCAGCGTTTAGAGATGCTGGCTTCAATTCATTTGTATAGTTCTCATTCGTTTCTTTCCACCATCTTCGTTTTGTTCTGTGCTCACACTATACCTTGTGTGCGATCATATTATCTTTGACGCGTCTTGTATGCAAAGTTTGGAACTAATTACTCACGGCGTTGTGTTACTGCTCTTTGTTATGTAAGGACTACTGTTATGCTACGAATATGCGTAGAATGTTGGAAAATTGGGGTTAATTTTATTGTTAACGTTTGAAGATTTTGTATTATGGATTTTTTTTGTTCTTTATAGTGTTTTATTGAGTGTTATAGTTGCATTGTGTAATATATGGTATTTGTATAATTGGGATTTAGGATTCCACATTTGAATTTTGGGACAATGAAGCATGTGTCCCCTGTATGGTTATGTAATCAACTATATTTGATTTCGGTGGGAAATCAAGGGGATAATGTTGCATTAAACGTATGACCGTTTAATAATTAAACTTTTTAAGTTTAATTAATGGAAAGCAATTAGCCATGACTAAACGGATGGATCCCTTTGAATTCCCTTGCAATCTCTCTATATACATGTCCCCAAGGGTCAATACTCAGGACCTTTTGGTACCCCATTCACAAAATCTTTTATCTTCAGATTGAGTACACCTAGGAGTGTAAATATGGCAAATGGCTTAAAAAATCTACGACTCAGTCTATATCAGACCAGACTCAGTCTATTACATATAGTCAAATTGAATAGATACATGCTTTTAAAAAAGATTATTTAGAAAACAGGTTATATATTTTCTTTTACATACCGGACCTATAATTAAGCTTTCAGGTAGGTCTATATTATATTTTTATTTTTAACGAAATAATAAAACTATTATTTAATAATTTTGAGTAATAAAATAATATTATTTTAATTATTTTTCAATTATTGAATATCTAATAGAATTAAACAGGCTAACTGTTGGGTATGACTCATACTTCGCATGCTAATAAGAGCCCTTGTTGTCGGGGTCAGCAGAAAGATAACTGGGGTCCCGCTCTTTTCTGTTAAAGCTAGGTATTGTTGTAGGCCTCTGATCTATTGTAATTTTTTCTTTTCTTAGTAGTTTGGTCTTGGGTCCATGAATAGCTGTTGTTAGGATTTTCCTAATCATATTTATATTCTCGTTGTAATCCGAGTGACTTGTAAATATAGTACAGACAAGCGGGACGTAGCCTATATTGGGTGAATCAGAATAAATCACTGTGTCAATCTCTCTTCTCTTTTCTGTTTTGTCGATTTTGTGTGATTGTTGATTTCCAACACTAATAGGCCTAGATCAAGACTTTTGTTTTCTAAAATAGACAGGGCCAGACTTATACTTTGAGCTTACACAAGGCTGTTAGACCAAGCCAGACCTTAATGTATTTTACATGAATGACCTATTTAAGCTAAATATCAGTGCAGCCTAACCCATTTACACCCTTACATATTTCGTGTTTAAGATTCCGTTGCTACAAAAGCATGTAGAAGTCTCACTCAAGATGAAGCTCTGTGCTTTATAAGTGGTGTTTAAGGTGTGGAGATTAGAGTTTATGCACCCGGTTTATTGATTTAACTTTTTGGATTTTGAAAAATATTTGTTTGTATTATTGGTTTCGTAGTTGGTAAAAGAGACCCTTTTCTGTTGTGTTTGGATGCATAGAAGCACTTTATCTTAGGATAGCATGTGACTGGAAGCATAGGGATGTGCAATGAAAGAACAACAAAATTAACTTTGCTAAATCACGGAGCTCTTTCATAAAGCCTCCCTATTTTCTTGCATTCATTGACTGCAAGCTGGAGTGGTAAAACATATTGAAATGCGAGGAATGGCAAATTGACAAATCTTTCTTTGCAATCCGAGTCTGATTTGACTAAATCCAAAATAATCTATTCAATAACAACTATAATGAATGCAAGGTATAATTTTAACTGACGAAGAATATGGATCTTAACTTCTTTTTTGGTGTGTTCAATGAAATAGCACTGTATTTTTTTTTTTTTTTTTTTTGATAACAATTAGCACTGTATTTATAAGAGGAAGGATTATTTTATAATTTTTTTTTTACAAATTACATTAAGTATGACCAGTCATACACTTTTGATTAGTGTATGACTGGTCAGACATAATATAGTTTGTAAAAGTTTGTAAACAAAAAATTTATAAATATAATTTTCCTCTAATTGCAAAATCTAAGAAGATTTTAGATTCTTTATCGACACAGAAAATCTATTTGCAAAATCTAGGAAGAATATGTTGTTTTGCTGATGGCAAGTCAAGTGTCTTACAAAATCTAAGAAGATATTAGATTCTCTACCGATATACAAAATCTATTTGCAAAATCTAGGAAGAATATGTTGTTTTGCTGATGGGGGAACATAAGTGTCATACAGCTTGTTAATTTTTGGAATATCTCTTAATCATGTTAACGCATTATTATGTAAATTTGTTGTGCATGAAATAATAATGATCATGTTAACGCATTTTTGAAAATTATCCCTTTGCATAGTGACTTTAATTAGTGCGGCGCCCGTTAGTCAACGTTGAAGTACTACTGTTTGTAATTGTAATTTTGCGACGTATCTTTTCTCTTTAACTTTCACGTTGGAAAATAGAAACGGCAGAGAAATTATAAATCTTTTGTTATATAATTATAAGACAAAAATTATATTTATCATCAATTAAATTTACCACTTTTTACTCTCTCTTTTTTTTTTCATAAATGTTAGATAGTGATCAATACAACATGATGGAAAGAGGAAGGTGAAGAGAGTGTGCAGGAAATTATTAAGGAGAGAGAAAGAAAATTTATAATAAATAACAATCTTTGATTTGATTTTTTTCTAACGGTTATAAAAGATTTAATTAGAGATAAAAAAAAAACTTGATTGATGATAAATATAATCTCTCCCTAATTATGATTGCCCTTTCGAAAAAGATAGAGCTCTAATTCTTAATTGGTGGCTATACTTTTGTTATCCCCACAACTCAGTACTCTCTTATCTAGCCATTGTGAATATTCTCATTTTATTGACTTCATTTACCCACTTCAACTCAAATCACGTGTGCCCTTATCTCAAAATGCTTTAACAAACAGACGCTCCCCTCATGTGTACCGTGGGCATGGTTTGAGTTTAATTTTTTTTTTCTCAGCCCAACAACTCCCATTCACAAATATAAGTTTGATTGGATAAAATATATATAAAAGAATTATTTACTAAAATAAATACAGATTCATTAAAAATCTCAAATAAAATAATAAGTCACGTATAAATTAACCATAATTCTCTATTGAAATAAATATAACAATTGAGGAGACATCTCATAAAAATCTACACCGTGGCAATATTTCTAATCCTCCACCCATCTAATTTTCAAATAGGTAAAATAATAATGATCATGACCAAAACTTCTCTAGGAAATATTCAAGCATTCATAAGCAATAGCGATCAATTAAACTGTTAGTAATCGACTAAATAAATTGAATAAATTTTATATATACTACCGGATCGATTCTTTAAAATTTGCCTTCTCACTAGGGTCTTGGATTTGATCACAAGATTTTGAAGCCATACATTTGCAACAAACTCGATCAAAATTGAAGCAAATATTGGCAAAGACCCTATACTCTGGATTGTGGCTTATTTCGGAACAGTGACCAAAGTGTCACTGTTCACCAACTTTTTTACCTAAATGCCACGCGAACAGTCTTATTTCCCAATCTGCCACGGGGCAAGTTTGCTAACCGGTGTAGCGAACTCGGCTTGCTGACGTGTCACATTTCTAGTGGATAACAAGTACCAAATTAAAAAAAAAAGGTTTGAAGGTCGCTACATAGGGTAGCGAACTTGGTTAAAACCAAGTTCGCTATCCCGTGTAGCGAACTTGGTGTCTACTAGAAACGTGACACGTCAGCAAACCGAGTTCGCTACACCGGGTAGCGAACTCGCCTTCGTGGCAGATTGGAAAATAAAACTGTTCGCGTGGCATTTAGGTAAAAAAAGTTAATGAACAGTGATATTTTGGTCACTGTTCCGCTTATTTCATAGTATGAAAGTAGTTCCAAGAATATGAAGTATGTGGATCCAAGGGAGATGAGAGAGACAGTGGTATAAACCAAAGCTCTGAGTTATATCCGTACTAGTCTCAGGGTGCTAAGGGGGCAGGTGTTTGAAGGATACGACTATAATTGAGATAAGAATTGAGCAAAGTAACAACAATGGAGAGTGAATGAAAAAAGATGAATAGTGATGGAGCTTATGTCCCTTCATATAGTAGGTTAGAGATATCCTCCAAGCGCACAAAGTGTGATGCCATAACCATTTTGAACCATATGAATAGTGATGGAGCTAATGTCTCTTTATCTAGTTTTTCCAACTTTTTGTTCATGACTGATGTCTGGTTGTGATACCAAATTGTTACATACATAGAATTGTAGTTTTATTGAGGAAGTTTGACCTCTTGTACAAAGTGTTTTTTCAAATAATTCATCTGATGATTTCTTATTTCGTATGATGAGAGTTTAAATAAACAAAGTACAATTTAAAAATAATAAATATCCATTACAACAACTAAATATATTGAAGTAAAATAAACTACCCACTACTAGTACTTACCTAGAATTTATCCTCTAACTTAAAATAAACCAATAATTTAGAGAGAGAGAAAAAAACCGTAACAATTTAACGGAGTAATTTGAATCAAATTTGTCTCTCTCGTTATAATGTTTTAGGGATCTATTTATTTCATGTTACATGAGATAATTATCTCATACAATAAAGACAAGATAGTGAGATCCACCATTTTAAAAAGGAAAAAAGAAGAAGAAAAAATAGGGAATATTACTACTTTGTCTCGTTGCATGAAATAATTATCTCATATAACATGAAATAATTATTTCCCAATGTTTTATATAAGAAACAAAAAAGGTGGAACAATGTTTTCTTGGTGCAAGGTGGAGGAATGTGAGTGATAGAGGAATTTGAAAAAACGTTGGACCATTGTGTATCGATCTTATACACACACGTGTTTCGGTCCTTTTGCTCCTCTCTGCCGACCCAGGTATTTGCAACTGAGGAATCAGAATGTGGTGTTTCATCCTCAGGTTTTGTGGTCTTGCAAAGATACTTTGTCGGGATGAATAAAAAAAATTTATATTACAGTAATTCTTGTTAAAATTATTGTTTTTTATTTAATATTTAAATAAAAAAATTCTCTTACATTTTTTCATGATTTTTATTTTTGTCATCATAAAATAGAGTAATTTTGATTAAAATAATATAATTTTATATCTTTTTAAAAGTTAAAAAATGATTCCATAGAAGGATGGCAAGAATATCCTCGCCTACAAATTATTCTTGCGTTATCCTGGACACCAAATTGTTTCAGTTTTTGTTAATTTCTTTCTTTCTTTATTTTTCTTTTCATCTTATTTATAAATATTAGTAAATAATAATAATAGGTCCGTCGAATGTCTTGTTATCGGACATTCTTTTTATCCTGTAATCCATTTTAACTATATGCTTTAAGTAATACATAATTATAATATTAAATTATATTTTTTTGCAGAAAAGAGAAAAAAACTATTTTTTTAATATTATAATTATGTATTACCCGAAGTACTCAAGTACATAATTAAAAACAGATTGCATGACAAAATTCCATCCCGACAATATAATATTACAAAAAACTCATTGATGGTGATGATGATGATACATACACTAATTTTAAAATAAAATAAGGGATTTGAGTTCAACTGAGGGAACCTTGCCTCAAGCACACAAACAAGTGTACAAAAGATTTTTTCTTCTGTGATAATTTTTATTCAAATACTTCAAGGATTAAATAGATAGTACAAGCCAACCATAAGAGTAACTACCCATTAACACACTAAATAGGTTCCAATAATAACTATCACCTATCCTTTAGCAAATTTGAAATTCAAAACAAACAAAATAACTACTCACTACTTAAACAATCCAATAATTCTGAAAATAATAAAATAATAAAAATAACTGTAACATTCACTCCCATCAGAAATTACTCTTGTCCTCAAGAGTAAGATTAACATCAAATAATTGAATAATCTTCAATATCCTTGTCTGCTTTTCCATTGCTGTGATTGGAAAATACCATTTAGCCATAATCTTTCTTTCCTCTTCTCAAGGGATTGCAGAAGTGAATTTATGGTTGGACAAAAAATTTGGGTTCTTGGTTGAAGGGTCTTATTTAATTTAGACACTTTGACAACATTCAAATTTTTAATAACAATGACAGTGTTAAAGGGGGTTGGTGGAGAGAGAAAGAGAGAAATGTTTGGGTGTGGCCTCAAAAATGAAACGAGAACAATAGAAATCAGAGAGCTTGGTGATTAGTACTAGAGGATCTAGTCGATTGGAGAGTTTGGTGAACATCTCCTTTAATTGAATGGAGAGAGTCTGAACTGTATCTTCAGGTTTTTCTAATCGTTTCTCCATACGTGGTGTTGGTGTTTGTGTCTGGCTCTGATACCAAGTTGTTACGTACATCTATTTTTTCTTCTCTAATGATTTTTATTCAAATACTTTTTCAAGGTTTAAATAAATAGTACAAGTCAACCATAAGATTAACTATCCACTAACACACTGAATAGGTTCCAGTAATAACTATCATTTATCCTTTAGCAAAGTTGAAATTCAAAACAAATAAAATAAATACCCACTACTTAAACAACCCGATAATTCTGAAAATAATAAAATAATAAAAACAACCATAACAGGTGGAGAGTGATCGAGAGAGACAAATATTTCACATTTTGTGCCCCGAAACAAAAAAGCAAAAAAAATTGATTTTTTTTTTCTGTTTCGCAACAGAGAAATTGAACCGGTTCATTCTCAGAACAAAAAAATACATTGATTTTGTCAAACATTATTTCTATTTCCGAGAATAAAAATTGAAGAAGAAAAAATTCTGAAAAAGGTTGACATGCACACATTTATAGGTAAAAACACCTATCCTTTTAAAGGATATAAACTTATATCATTTTTAGATCATAACCGTTGATTTCCGTCCATCAACGGTTATAATCTATTGGGTCAAATTTAATGAGCCAAATTTATTATTAAATAATTAATAATTTTGATCCAATAAATTATAATCCTTGAGTGACAGAAATCAACGATTAAGATCTGAAATGATATAAACTTATATTCTTTAAAATGGCAAATAATATTCTCTTTCCATTAAGGGTTTGGTGTTTGTCATTTTAAATGACATAAGTTATGTCATTTTAGGAGAGAGATAGACACATAAAAATGGAAATCATGGGAGAGAGAAAGTGAGTGGTTTTTTTTAATTTAAAATTTAAATAAAAAATTTTTATGTGTCTTTCTCTCTTTTAAAAGAACAGAGTATTATGTCATTTAAAATGACAAACACTTTTCCTTTCCATTAATACATGAAAAGAGTAGTCCATCCTTTTTAGCCTGTTGATCTAACAAAGAGAGAGACCAATAAGGCTTAGAAAGAAGCCAACATATCTTAATGATTATTGGGTCTAAATGTACCGAAGCCCAATATTTCTTTATTGTAGTTATAGGATATTGTCACTGTCAGTTTTATTTTCAATTCAGTTAAAAGTTAATTTAGTAACTGTATGTAACCGCTCGATGGTATAAATTGTATTTCCATTAATAAAATCTCAAGAAATTTTTTTTCAAATTATAGAAGAAGGTTATAATTACTATTTTTTTTTACTATTTGTTACTACTAAATCGTAATCGTGTATTTTCATCAATCTAATAGTTATAATTTATTGAAAATTAATATTTAATTAATAAATATGATCTAATAAATTATAACCATTAGATTAACAGAAATTAACGGTTACGATTTAGTAATAACACGTAGTAAGAAAAAGAGGTGATAACTATCACCTCTTCCCAAATTATAATATCTCTTTCTTGAATTTCTATTCTCTCCCTAGCTAATTTTTTTTCTTTTCAGAACATTGAAGGTGCTACACCTGTAATCACATCCAACATCATTACCAAAGAGAGAGTTAAAAAGAGAGAGGCCAAATCCATCACTCACTTTGGCTTAATTCAATATAAGAATTAAACTTATTTACAAAAAATAAAAATAAAATATAAGAATTAAACAGACAAGATAAAAATACAGAGATACAAATCTAAAAAAAGAAGAGAAAAACAAAGAGAAGGCAGAAGAGCCAAAAGAAAAAAGCCGTTGCACTCTTGCTCATTCTCTATGGCTATTTTGAGTGTGAGACTTTTTCTTTTCCTTTTTTCCTTTCCTCCTCTCTTTTCGTCTTTCTCCCCAAACACCACATACATTGGTGGCACCTCTCCGCATATGTACTTACGGAAATATTTAATATAGTTCCGCCAGTGTTATTAAAATCGGATCGATCTGGCCGGGTCGACTCGGGAATCGGTAAACCGGTCATATAATCGATCCGATTGAAGCAACGGATCGGTCATGCATCAGAACCGGTGTGACCCGGTTCGACCCGGCTGGTTTTTATGAAAACCGGTGACCCGATCGGTTAACCGATGACCCGGTCCGGTCTAAAAAAAAAATTAAATTATTTATTTTTTCAAAAAAAAATCATAATGGATATATTTGAAAAAATTTTTGCTTATTGATTTACATAAGTTATGTACCTACAACACTAATATTATCTTAATTATACACTATCTAGAAAATTTAGAGATGTCGTTTTCTGAACCTAAAGCTCTGTATCACAATCATTATATTTTTGTTTGATCCTTTATTGGATAATAATATAGGATTTATTATTTTTTATATTAAAGTATTTGAAATTTTTATCATTTTTTTATATATTTGAGTATACTTATAATTTTTTAATATAAATTATAAAATTGCATATAATTACCGGGTCATGCGGTTGAACCAGTGACCCAGTACCTCGACCGGGTCAATGACCGAACCGATTTTAATAACATTGAGTCGAGGTTCACATATGATTCAGTGATCCAAGCTAATGAAAAATAGATACTTTCTGATTTGCTTACATGGAGGAAAGAGAAATTTTATTTTTTACTTCACGTGACAGCTCCTCAATGAAAGAAGTAGGTATCCCAGAAGTCCAGAACTGCTATAAATACTCTAAGGGGGCATTTGGTAGAGGATAAATTTTTTTTATCTGGGAATCATGATTTCCGAAAATATAATTGGAAAATAACTTTTTCGGAAATGTTAGAAAAAAAGTGTTTGGTAGGCAGAAATATTGGTGGAAATATTTGTAGAATTTTAATATTGCTATGTTTGGTTAATAGTAAAATTTTGGTGAAATTTTGGATATAATGTACAAATGTACCCTCATTTTTATATATTAATCCGTTTTTTTACAATGCAAGTACAAGTCACAGGGTCATTTTTGTCTATGGTTTCACTGTTAATTTTTTGTTTCCCCGAAAAACACACAAATCCATCTGATCCGTGGAATATTTTTGTTGGGATCCTAAGGAGGCGTTTGGTTGAGGAAATTTTTTTGGAATAGTAGGGAAATGTAACAGATAGAGAAATGATTGGAAAGTGAGATAAAGTGAGATAGGTAGAAAAATGTAAAAAAAAAGTTGTTTGGTGGGGAAAAACTTTACTAGGAAAATTAGGTAACTTTTATGAAATCAACAGTGCATTAAAAGTGAGATAACCGGTTTTCCAAAAAATCCCACCTTCAAACTGGGTTTCTAAACAGTGCGGATATCTATGTTTCTCATAAATTCATACAAGTTGGATAGATGGGTTTTTGGTGAAAATATGTTGAAACAAACATGGTATTTCTAAAAGCCATACTTGAGAAACATATATATCTCTTGAAAAGCTTCAAACCAAACACCACCTAAAAAAATTTTAGGTTGATTTTGAAATCCTAACATTTCAACTTCCCTCGAATTATGTCACATTTTTAGTTTACCAAACGTTGCATTTCAGTTTACCAAGCCTAAAAATCCAAGAAAACAATAAAGAATCCGCCTAAGAAACACGCCCTAAGTACTAACATCTTTTTGTTTTCTACTCCAGAGCTGCTTTGTTGCTTTTTATGCCTTTGGGCGCTCATTTTACAACCAAAATAAAATTAACACAATTGCAAATATATTATAAAATTATTAAGATAACATTCGCTTAATAACTCAAGGTACATAATATTAGAGTCTCGAGAATTTAATTCTATTTATTTTATTTTATTAATAAATAATTAAATATTATAAAATTTCTTAATACGCATAGAAATATATGTATTATCCGATGCTCTTCAAGTCTAACGGATTTTTTATAAGGATGTGTTAAAAATATTATAAAATATCCTTCAAATTCAAATGTTGGGTTGGATTGGTTTTATCTACGCTCACCTACACTTACCTCTACACTTCATATTAACTTCTTGCACACACAAAAAGAATTTCCACTAATAACGAGGCAGAGAGCATGAAAAAAAAAATACAAAAAAGAAGAGATAAGGGATATTTTAGGGTTGGAAAGGAAAATAAAGAAGGAAATACCGAGAGTTAAAATGAGAGAGTCTAGCACTAGAGTGAGAGGGAAGAAATAATATTCTTTGTGAATTGTGCTGGAGTAGAGGTTCGTCCTTCAACTCCTCCCCCTTCTCCTATGACACATGAATATCTTAAATGTTTTTGCTTGTTATACTTGTGTTCTAATTCAAATGAACCATATTCCACTCACAAACAGAGGGCGCACTCATTCATTAGCACCTCACAATCATGGAACTAATAGGTCCACGTTTGTTTTCCATTCACCAATAAACACCCGTGTCTACACCATTTCACTGCACAGAGCCAAAAAATAAAATTTTACTTGCATAACTTTTCATACACGCCTGATACACCAATAATTGTTCATAAAATTAAGATTTGAATTTTCTTCTCAGCTGGTGAACTTGATAAATTACTGAATTCCTCATTAGAGAGAAGCCTCGGCAGGAAATTGCCCTTGGATTCCCCAGTCTTGAAACGAAAAACCTCACATCCGAATCCTATAGCAAATTTAATGCCTCTGGTTTGGTGTCTCTCTTTTGGATCTATGTCCATGGTACTTGCTCTGCCCAAGAACTGATTTCACGTTTATAAATTTCGATGAAGAGCTAATTTTACTTCCAACACAAAATCTATGTCGATCCATCATAGAGGTTCTAGTAGTTAAGTCAATTTTGGGGTTGAGAAAGATGGTAATTTGTCAAGATTATTATATTCATAATATACATATATAAATAGGTGAGTTATACACCGGTTATTATGTAGATGGGCCGGTGATGATACGTAGATGGGCCTTGAATAATCCATGCCCGTATGGGATAACGTTATCTGCCGAAAAAAGTACTATTCTAAGATTTTTGTACAAAAGAATTATTCGATTAAAGTTGATTGGATAAGTTTTTCTAAACTAATATAGTCAAACACTTACTGATGCTGATGGAACTAGTCCCGACAATGATACTGACGGGATTCGTGTCATGTCAGCGCCACGTAAGCAGTTCCGTTACCGTAAAACTTCGAAAAGTCATAACTTTTGGCTTGGGTATTCAAATCAGATGATTTTTTTTATTTCACATGATTTTTCGAGATCTACGCAATGAAACCTCATTTGACATATTTTATCTTCCACAAACATAGTTTGAATTTGTAACCATGTACCACAATCACAAGAGCGTTTAAATCCAGAAGATAGCACATGCGGCAGCTCATGGTATTGGTTCGGAAAGAACTCAAGATCTTCTGAATTTAAATGATCTTCTGAATTTATATGTACTAACATTAGACATTATCTGTCAATATTATTATTTTTAGTTCATTGTATTTTATTTTATTTTTAGAAATTGTTCCAAGGATATCCTCCAGCCGAAAACCAAGGACTAATCTCCTCGAGGCGAAGAGATCATACGATCGTGGGTATAGCCTCTTCCAACAAAGTATTTTCTATACACACGGCCAAAGATCGAATCCCTGTCAACATGCTTAAAGGACCCAACTATCTACCAACTGTGCCGGATTTTGTTGGTGTTCATTGTATTTTATGATACATCATTACACACCCCATGTTAGCATTTCACATGCACACAAAATGAAATAGAATGAAAATATATAGGTCAATTATATTGTATTTTCCTTGGTTTGAATCTTTTTAATGAGATTAATATATATATTTTTTATTTATATATAAGGATTAAAGGAACTACAAATTGAATTTTTTTTATTATAAACTAATTTGATTATTGATTCCCTTCTTGATTTTTAATCATATGGCATTTTGTGTCCACAATCTCCTTTTTAAAAAACATTTCCTTATTTTTATATCATCAAAGATTCAGTGTATCACTGATTAAAAAAAAAGTAATCTACTTAATTGTCTTTATTCTACTCATTTCTTTATAATTAAAATCACTTAAATTTCACTTATTTTTCATTTTAATAAAGAAGTATGTATTATAGGAATAGAGAAAAATGTGTGTCATTTTAAATAACACATCTTACATCTTTTTACTCTCACAAAGAGGGGGATCCACATCTTTAAAACTTTTTTCCTTCACTTTCTCTCCCATGATTTATTTATTTTTTCTCATTTAAAATGACACAACTTTATATCCTTTAAAAAGGTACACACTTTTCTCATAGGAATATTGAAGATTTACTTCTTCTTCTTTTTGTTGAATATATAATGACAAATACTATCATAGATATTCTAACTAAATCTAAATAGTGGCAGAGCCACATGTTAATCGGGGTAGCCTCGGCCCGGGCTAAATTTTAACAAATTATGCTTATTGTGTATAATTATATAATTAATTATAATTTAGTCCGGTCTAAAAATGTAATTTTTCCCGGGCTAAAATTTATAATTTAGCCCTATCAAAATAATAAAATATATTTGGTGAGAGATTTGGGTAAGTTGTATTAAGTTATGTATTTCATTTCTACTTCTATAAAAAAATTAATATATTTAATAAAATTATAAAATATTTCATAAAATTATAACTCTTTTGATACTATCTGCTCAGGTGTTTTATATTTAATATAATTTAAATATATTATAATATGAACTAATTAAAATTAAAAAAAATAAATACACATGTAATTTTTTAACCCGGGCTCCAATTGGAGCCTGACTCCTGAATCTAAATTCAAATTGTGAAAATAACATGATATTTGCCCATAACTATATGTACAAACATGATTGATTACTAGTCCGTTCCGTTAGCTAAATAATACACTTTGTCAATAAAAAAATTGTGAATCTTTAAGCAATTTATAAATGGTGTAAAAATTCCAATGTGAATATATCAGTATTGTGATAATATATATTATATGCCCTTACATATAAGTACGAACACCATTTCCTAGTTAAAATATAAATTACATACCATTTCCTTACATAGCACAGCTTTATGTAGCAGCAAATTAATGAAGCAAACTTGGAAGTTTAAAGAGGCTTCGAATAATTTATAGAGTTTGACTAGGACAACGCAGTATCATTGCCATCAACACATATTATTAATGTGATTATTTGCTTAATTATAATGCTATCAAAGAAGGGGTCTTCAAATCACATCCTTCTTCCACCCCAACCACTTTCACGTTGACAATTGAAATACACAGCAGCAACTGGTAATCCAAGATTATAAACCTCTGCAAATTCTCTAGTGTTGAAATTTGTGCGCCATCTTGGAGCATGAACAATTTGTCTGCCCAATTGTCGAAACAACACAAAAGTAATACGTTGAATCCCTGATGTTGGTCGTGGACTTTCATAGTTCACAATCTCTTGTCCTATAGGCGCAACAAAATCTATTATCACATCCGCAGATACATATCGACAAGAATAAACCATTTTCTATACTCTATCAAATTTTCTAAAATTCAACATATATTATAATTTTAAGAATTTAAACGATATCAAAATATCAACAAGTAAATGACATACATTTTTTCTTATTTTAATTTAATATTTATAATAAAATTTAAGTGATTATAAAATTAAATTTTTATATTACTTAAATTTATTTCAAGTAAGAAAAAAAACTTATAATTCATCTACAGCTATAAAAGTTAATAAGTTGTTTTGTTCATTATATATGTTTGATTGAGTTATTATATTGGAAAATTTAATTCCGAAATGGAGGAATGCCAATTTATTTATTTTTTAATATGGTCGCTCTCTATTTTCATTCTGAAAATTCATAGTAACGCAAAATCAAAATGGATTCCCGTGTAAAGAAGTAAGGTTTTTTTTTTTTTAACTTTACATGTTTAAGTTAGTTTCGATAACAAGTAGCAAACATAAATTAAGATCTAACCAATTATTAAAGCTCAAGGTAGAACAAAAAGAAAAGATAGAAAATAAAAGTTGTGTACATGTACATACCGAAGCTTGCCCCTGTAGTTGCTGGAATATTGATTACCAACCTAGGCATCCATCGAAAAACACAAGTTATATTTCAACTAGAAATTATACCGTGCAATAACGGGTTACATTCGTTCGATCGGCTCGTTTAATACGTTAAATTTTACAAGTTATAAAAATGGATTAAAATTTGTCCGGCATATATATATATATATATATATATATATATATATATATATATATATATCAGAGCTGGTTGTGCTGTTAAATTATTATTATTATTATTGAATTAAGACTTAAATTTAATTACTCCATCCCACAAAATAAGTAATATTGAAATTTACTCCGTCCCATGTAGGACGAGACATGTACACTATATAATAAAAAAGTAAAATAAAATGAAAGAAAAAAATAAAAAAGCATATTGCCATATTGGATTTTAGATTCTTAGTTCTGATCACAAATTCAGGTTGTCTGATTTTTCTTCTCTGCTTTTGTGGCGTTAACTCAAGGACGTGAAAACCATCCTTCTAAATTACTAAACGACAGCACAACAATAAGACTTGTTTTTCTTCCATTTCTCACATTTCAAACTTCCTTGCTGTGTCGTTGTATTTGGATTTTCCTTGCAATGTTTTAAGCTTTTTATCATAATGAGTTTTTTTTTTATTATTATTATTTTAACGAGTTTACTTGCCGAATAAAAAAAAAAAGTTGTTATTTTCAACTCATTTAAAAAAGGTGGATCAATCCCCTGATCTCTTTTTATCAAGTTAGAGCAAGTCAGAATATAAAGAATTAATTTAACCCATATATATTGTATTATCAACTTTAAATACATGGATATTAGAAAATTAAAAATTAATTAAGAGAAAATTTTATGATTTTAAGAAAATATATAATTAATAATTTATTCAAACATAAATTCAAAATATAGATTGAAATAAAAAATATTTGAGATTATAAAGAATGGATGAATAATTAATTTAAAAGATAATAAGTTAAGAATGCGATGAATTATTTTCTAAAATAAAAGGTAGGTCATGAGATTAAATGATCGCTATATTTGACGTAGATTCATGTTTAAAAATAATTAATTAAAAAATAGTTAAAAATGTAAAAGAAAAAAATGCAGAAAAGGCATTTTTCAACACTAAACCCTTGCATATAATAGCAAACTATAGTATAATAGGAAATTACTACGAAGCATGTGGTTCAATTGTTAAGAGATTATTCCAACTTAACTAATAATCTTAAATTCGAGTCCTAAAAATGTAACTTTGTTAAAACTTCAAGTTCCTTTTATTTTGTAATATAAGGGTGAATTAAATTCATTTACCAAAAAAGTCTTTCTTATAATCTCTGCAGTTTTCTTTGTGAGTCATATTATGTTAATGGGATAGGATTCGTTTACAAACTTTTTTTGCAAATTACACTAAATACGACCGGTCGTATACTTCATGATTAAAGTATGACCGCTCGTACTTAGTGTAGTTTGTAAGAATTTGTAAACAAAAAAGTTTGTAAATATAATCTGCTATTGGGTTATATTACTTTCATATTGTATCAGAGTAATATAATTTCTTACAGATTCATCAATTGTTATGTCTTTTTTTTGCATTTTTAATAAATAATGCGGCCTATCACGTGATTGTATCTACAACATGAGATAATATATCTCCTATTGCATGAGATTAATATAACCCTATATTATTTAGTAATTTTAATTTGGTAAACTAGTAGAAGAGTCTGTGACTGTGAGTGAGATACGTTTAAAAAGTGCTCCGTTAAACCGGAAAAGAATTAATAGATTTTTCATAATTATATTTTCTCATGTAAAAGTAATTGTCAAAAACAGTAAAATGGATTCAAAGTTTGTTTAGTATAAACATATAATTAATTATATAGTGTAAATGCATCAAGCACTAATCATTTCATCGAAGACTAACTAGTTTGAAGGGTCTTTTTTTTCTTTTAACTTCTCTTCTTATAAAAACAAGTTATGCCAAATAATATTTTACAAAAACTCATGTCATAAAAAGAGTTTTTAATAATATAAAACAAAAAAAAATCCTGGAGGAGCTTTTTTTAATATGTATATTAAATTTTTTGAGTTTTCATATTTATTTTTAAAATTTACTGTTATTCTAAATTTGTATTTACAAATTTTACCTTTTACTCTAAAAAATTACCCTAATAACAAATTATTAAAAAATTTGAAAACAGTTTGATATAAGGCTTTTTTAATAGTTTTAATATATAATCTTTCTAACACACCCCCTTATACAAGAGTACTTTGGGCTTGAAGCGTGGATATTGCACAGGCCTTTTTTTTGTTCCATGATAAACAATCATCTCACTTAAAAATTTAAGTTGTCAAGTAAAGGCTACATTTACGGATGTAAATTAGGTCAGGTTTGACCTATTACAAATAATAAAATAGATCAGGCCTAGGCTTTTACAAAAATCTATTTAGAAAATAGGCCACAAGTTTTTTTGTATATGTCGAGCCTATAAGCTACAAGCCAACCTATATCATATTATTTATTTTAAATAAAATAAATAAATTATTATTTTAATAATTTTGAATAATAAAGTAATATTATTTAAGTTATTTTTTAAGGGAAAATATTTGTCTTTTTAAAAGAACTAACTTATGTCATTTTAGATCTTAACCGTTGATCTCCGTCAATCAACGATTATGATTTATTGGGTCAAATTTATTAATTAATTAGTAATTCACAATAAAACCAAATAAATCCTAACCGTTGATTGACGAAAATTAACGGTTAGGATCTAAAATGACTTAAGATTAGATCCTTTAAAATGACAAATTTTTTCTCCTTTTTTTAATTGTTGAATGTTTAACAGGCTTAAACAGGCTAACAAGTCTGGGCCAAGATTTTTGTTTTTAAGTATAGGTCAGGCTAGACTTGTAATTTGGGGCCTAAACAGGTTAACGGGCCAGGCCAGATCTAATGTTTTTTACGTAGACCTGACCTATTTAAGTCAAAGTCTAGCATATTTACACCCCTAGCTACATTAATAGTTTTCTATATTTTTTCTCTAACACACCCTCACGCAAAAGCTTTTTCAGTTTGAAGCATGAATATTGCACGAATCCTTTTTTTATTCTATTTTGTACTAACTTAATTCCATTAAAAAATGGAGAGAGATGGAAATTAAACTCGTTATTTTATAACTATATAAAAGTAGCTTTTAGTCTTAAAAAAAATTCTCAAACATGCTCTAAGCCTACTTTAAATCTTAGAGTTATAGTGAAAATGATTTTCTTTTTGAAAAAAAATAGATTTAATCTCATTTTCGTAAATCATATGAACAATTTGGTGTTTATTAGAAATAATAAAAAATGGTTGAGAAATCACAATGGAAATGGGGCCAGTGAGACTTTTTTCGGCATGAAATTATATCAATCACACCATAATATACCTTACAGATATATAAAAATCATTAATGTAGCCTCACCCACCAGCTTAAGCAGCTTAAGCTTTTGTGTTGAATTAGTTCTTTACATAGTATCAGAGTCTTCTTGGTGTCACGGGTTCAATTCTCATTACCTCTCATTTTCTTTGGGTTCTCTTGTGAGAGTGTGTGTTAGAGATATATAAAAATTACTAACGTAACATTATCCACCCATTCAAACTCAATAGACTCTCTTGTGAGGTGTGTGTTAGAGATATATGTGTTAATTTGTCAAAAAAAACAACATAAAAATGGTGCTGAATAAAAATGATCTGCATATGGCATGCAATGAATTCACTACTATATATCAAGGACACGATAGCCATTTTGGACAGAACACGAGATTAATTCATTGCTCATATAGCATTAAGATATAGGCTTGTATATAAGAATTGAAGGATGTTGGGCGTAAATAATTAACTGCGGTTCTGTCACAATGACATAGATTAATAGACACACAATCACAAGGCGACAGATGGGGCACTCACCAATGCAAATATTCCCTCATATTGGGGTCACTTGGGCTAGGAGCATCAGGGTTCACCATGATCTGCATATTGCATGCAATAAATTGACTAGTATATCGAGCTAGCTACAGAGATGTAGAATTTTCGAAAGAATATAACATATGGAGGTGAGCATACCAGAGTGTAAAGGGTCCTGAGGTCATCTCCACCAATATCAACTCTTGGTTTGTTGACGATTTGGGAAGGCTTGAACTCACAACAGTTGATAACTTCTGAGTTATTGTTATAGACAACCCTTAGAGGGATAGAACTTGTAAAGGGATCCAAAATGTCTCCTATTATACGTCCAAGAAGAAGGGGATCCATTGATCTAGGCATAACGTGGTTCGGCCTGATTTTTTTTCCTACCTAGCTTGGGTTTAATTAGAGTGGGAGAAATGCCTATTTATATATATTTTTGTGTGAGTTTACTGATGTGACATGTTGAGTTGTGCAGCGAGCCAGTAATTAGGAGGAAAATCTCCCCTCTAAATCTATACAAACCTTTAAATTTAAACATTATATTTTTTTCTCGTATAATTAGTGATTATCCCCCTCAAAACTTATAGAAATATTTATTGTGAGCAATGTTTTAATTCTTTTAGTCGTATAAATAAATGAAAAATATTTTTCCTGTCACGTGAGATAAAGGTATCTCCGGCAATTCCAAAATTACATCATTTTGAAAATTGAAAAAATTAATGAAGGATATTTTAGGAATCTTATTTGTTTTTTGTTATATAAATTTTACTAAAATATCATTCATTAATTCTCTCAACCCTAGAAATAACATAGTTTTATGATTGCTGAAGATAATTTTATCTTTGTTAACAGGAGGATCAATAAACCCTATAAATAATTATAATTTCAAAAGAAGAATATTAATTATTTTTTCTCCCTCGTAAAATTTTTCGACTTCCCTATTAATGGCCATCAATCTATTCTGGTTTTCCTTTTCTCCCAAGATTTACTTCTATATCTGTTAAAAGGGCTATGTCGTGTGTGGAAAAGAAGAATCTCTTAGAAAGTTGAAAAGAGATTTTTGTTGATGCCTTAATTATGTTATGCTTGAAGCAAGGTTTAAAATTGTACTTGTGGTCTTATAAAGAGTTAAATTATATTATACTTTCGATAATTGTGCAACAACATGGACAAGTTGTAGACAGACACGTACAATAAAAGCAAGATCAAGTTGCACCAATTGACTAAAACTTTCGTTTACCTTTGTATGACAAAGGGGGCACTGCCCAATCAAGAATTGTATTTGTCCCTAGTTAAACGAAAAGCCAAAGAATAACCTGAGTTTCTACCAATCTTTGTCCTCGCTATATTATTTTCCCTCTAACATTGGCAGCACCAGCCAGAACAAAAAGGTGAAAGTCAACATAGAATAAAGAATAAAGCAAGTACAGTGGCACTATAATGGGCTAGGATTCCTTCACCGGAAGCAACTTGCAAGCAAAATTCTAGATCTTGAAACAACCTTAAATCTTAGATTTCAGTCAGATTTTGTGAAAGAAATATTTCCTTCTTCTGAGTATTTTGGTTCAATGCATCAGTTGAATTTGGTTTCTCTAAAGAGGAAAGAACAAACAACTGTTGTATGATAGGATAAGGGCCTCAATATATGCTACCTTTTCTAATTTACTTTTGGATCGATACAGCAATATATTCCTCTATCTCAAGACTTTGTATGATAGAAAATTAAACAGCTTAATTAGGTTTGACGTTGTATGTCTAATACAAATAAAATAAAAAGACTTTTTATGATAAGAAAATTAAAGGGCTTGGTTTGACATTATATATATATATAAACAGAGGTGGCTTCTACCAACCATTATTTATGTTATTTAAGAGACATTGTAATTAAGATGAATATATCATAGTTTTGATGCAGCATTTTAAATTTTGTATAATTTGGGAATTTGGAATAATATATAAATTATTGATTTGAAAGGTTTGTTTGTATATATTATGGCCTATAATCATGAATTGTTTGGGGAATGACTTGGTCATAACTTTGCAGCTAAAAATAAAGATGTAAGCTTGGTGCACCAAGTCTTAATAGGGGGCTAATAATATTATTTTATCTCATACGAGGTGGCTTGATATTATTATCTTTATAGTAATATGTAGAGCCAAATTAGGCAAAGAGCCTGAGATCGAAATGGGATGCCCGTTGTAATTTTATTTGAGTATATTCACTTTATTATTATTATCATTATTATTTGATTAAAGTATGAATTTATGCTTTACACATAGAATTGGGTTTACCAACTTAAATATTATTATTATTATTTAGTAATATTATCAAACTCGAACCGGTCATCGTTTGGTCAGAATATTGGATCAATAAATCATCTGTTTAATATGTGGGTCACTGGTTAAATCGTTTGAAATATATATATATATATATATATATATATATATATACATAATAAAATTTATCTAGGGGGGGAGTGTTGTAAGTTACATACTTCATGTTATATAGGTTTGAGTCCCACCACAAAAACTTTTCAAGATATATATAATAAATATAAAATTATAAATATTATTTTCTATAAGTAAAGTTGATCTGGTAATAAATGTAGTAAATTACATCTCTCATATTCTAGGTTTGAGTTCCACCACTATTTAGTTGTGGCTGGCTATATGTTACTAGGTTTTCTGTTGAACATCATTGGTTGATTTTGAATTGCTTGAGCTGAGTAAGGCCTTAATTCTGCCTAGTTAATTTTATGTTAGTTTCAAAAGTACCAGTATTATTTTAGGATGTCTATTTTTAAGGGAAGTTACAGGATTCTGTAGCAACATTTTCCTTTAGTTTTAGAACGTGGTGTTGTTAAAGACACTAGATTATGTTAACTAACTTGTGCACCAGGTTGCCTTGTGGCTAGGTGTGGGTCAAGACTTGGCCCATCCAAGTTTCTTTACCCCCAACTCACCCTCTTCTCTAAGTAATGTTGGATTTCCTGAAATTATATCCATTCACTTACCAACTCATGCTTAAACTAAAATTACAAGTTAGCTTATCTCCTTCAAAGAGAATGTGAGGTTTCTTGCTCCCATGCCATACTTTTTATGGTCCTGTATTTTGTTGGGGTGAATGGGAGAGAAGAAAAAAAGAGGGAGAGAGAATTTTCTTTCTTTTGAGATAAAATAATGATAAATTATTCTAATACGTCAATATATAGGATGCTAGTGACATTGTCAGGAATCCCGATGAGCAGGCAAGGACTTACATAGAGGATTGTCTCCAAGATATTTTCTCCAAAAAAAAAATCCACATGTAAAGTTGTAAACTATTCACATTCAAACTCATACACTGGAGATATATTGAACTTTATTTGGAATCCTTGAGCTAGTTGAGTCAAATGCACTAAAAGTTGTATCCTTTTGATGATGATGTATGTTTAATTATGTTAGCAGGTGACAACTTATTTGAATTTCCATGGCAATAGCCAAGCGATAGAGCATGACCTTATTTGCTTAAAATTCAAATATATATTCTTCTAATTTAATCAGTTGGGGACTATTAGAACATGTACCTAATGTTACTGTCTGAATGATTGAAGAGTAAGACTTTAGTTTATAGAGAATAAAAAATCTCATGTAGCACCATCAAAAGATGCTCATCCAAAGCTACCAAAGGAATCGAAACACCTTCACACCATTCCATGAATTTTACGTTAGAGTTTTTGTTAATTATTATAGGTTTCAATCAGTTTTTCTTATTTTAATAAAAATGGGATAAGTCGTAACTCATATGGAGACTGGGGTGTAGGGGTGAAAGTGGACTGGGCTGGGCCAAACTTTGCTCCGAAAAGTCAAACCTACGCCAAAAAATTTCAATTTGGCACGGCCCAAGCCTAGAACGAGTCTAATTGTTAGCCTGGTTTTACCCTTTTATAAAAAAAACAAATGGTCTGGTCTGACCCATTAGCCTGTTAATTTTTAACTTCCAAACAGAACTATGAATCAACTTTACAAAATGCTCAAATTCTGTTGCTAAACCAAAAATCATAATTTCAACGTCCAAATAGAATCATGAATCACAATAAAACTCATATAATCTGCATTTAAGTCACTTTCAAAAGCAAAATGCTCAAACTAAATAACATATATTTTATCAGATCCAACAAACAAATTCATACTATGTAAATTAAAATAACTACATGAATCCAACAAACACATCATGATGCTTGTAGTAAATATAACTTCTCTCAAAAACCTTTAAATATATTCATATACACAATCTAACATGCTGAGATGTTGGTTCCTCCTACATAAGAAATAAAGTCAGATTTCTATTAAAATATAATCAAATATAATTAAGTTATAAATAATTGCAATTAATTAAATTTATATTTTTTGTTTTTCTTCAAGGCATATTTATTATATTTTATTTTATTTAAAATAAATAGTATAATATAGGCCGGCCTATAGGCTTATAGGTTAGGCCTTGTGAAAGTGGACCTACGGCCTTTTTATTAAGCAAGCTTTTTCAAGGTCCAAGCCCAGCTTATTTTACGAAATATATTAGGTCATGTCTGACCTGACGTAAGCCGAGCCATAGGCCCCTGTAGGCCGATCCGGCCCAGTTTCACCCTCACTTGGGGTGCAACAAAAATCTTGCTTAATTGAGTAATGCTTCTGTTTGATTTTAGATTTTTATAATATTGATTAATGTAAAGGCGAAGCTATCAAAATAGGTTATAGCTGGCGGGATAATTCTCAACGCCCTATATTAACCTTAAGCCCATTTTGTGAAGGGCTTTTCCTAACCCTAATCCCCAAAGCCTATAATTTAGCAAGCTAAATAGAGACTTACGTACTACCCACAATTTTCCATTTATTAAAATTCTCATTATTTAAAAATAAAATAGTATATATATATATATATATATATATATATATATATATATATATATATATATATATATATATGTATAAATTTAAATATTTATAAAAAGCAAAATAATATAAAAATATACATTTCATATATATAAATTTAAATATTTATAAAAATTAAAATAATATAAAAATATACATATCATATATATAAATTTAAATATTTATAAAAAGTAAAATAATATAAAAATATACATATCATATATATAAATTTAAATATTTATAAAAATAAATTAATATAAAAATATACATATCATATATATATATATTATAAATAGATTTTTAACAATACAATAAGAATTTTATTTATTTATTTTAATTGTTGTTTTGAATTATTTTAAGTGAAAGATATTTCCTTCCCTATTTAGAATTATGTTTTATTCATTTTATATGTTCTTTTCAATAAAATTAACAATAGAGTTAATATTTATATATTCAATATTTAAAAATATACGTATATTTGTACCAAAAAAATATATATATACGTATATCAAACTTTACATAATATAACGAAAAGATAAACTTGTATTAAAATATAAATTTACATTCTCCGAGTCATCTAAATTTAAATCCATAAACCTAAAATATTTAAAAAAATATTATTTGTCTAATAATTAATATTGCTCGCAGGGATAAGTCCTACAAGAATGAATCCTCTCATATTTAATTTTCACGTAATCATGTCTTATGATGAATCTCAACCAATCAATAACAAAACAATTATCACAATTTTAATGAGAAAATTTAAAAAATGATAAAAATTAATATTTAAATTATTTGTTGACCGTGGATCTATTATTGAATACTTGAGATTTATATGACTTGGTCATGTTAAAACTAATCGGGAGAAAATATATTCCTAGATTCTTTTAAATCTTTTTTTTTCTATTAAACAAAATAACAAATAATAAATTCTTGGTATTTGGGCTGATTGACCATTTTATCCCTCTTTTATCAATTTACTACTTTTTTTTATTTTGTCAAACTATATACCAATAGAGTAAGTATGTGTCAAATTTTGGTCAAACATTGATAGATTGATATATAGATTAAGAAGAATGATACATTAGTATATAATTTGAAAGAGGGGTAAAGTAATTATTTTTTTATTAAAATGGGGGCAAGATGGTCAATCAGCCCGACATTTGTCTTTAAAACAATATAACTAGGTAATTTACTATGTAATTTTTATAATTTAATTAAATTTCAAATAGTTTCATATAATTTAACAATTTTTATAACTACCCATTGGTTCACCCAGTCAGACATCTCTTTGTTGTCACCGCCTTGGGGTGGAGGGGTTCATTAGTCTAATGGTGGAGGGCGTAAATCATGATGAAAATGGAGAAAATAAAACCAAGTTAGAATGACTAAAATCTATAGTAGAAATAAGAAAGAGATAAAAAAAATACAATGGTGAGATGGGGAGAGAGAAAGAGAGATGAGGTTAAACGAAGAGACATAGAAAGAGTATGTGAAATAAATAAAGAAAAAGACGGTTGTGAAATGAAGAGAAAGAAGCGATTAAATGGAGAAACAGGGAGACAAAAGAAGGGTGAAATTAGGAAGTGAATGACTTGATGAGGAGGAAGTAAGTGTTATTGGTTTTTGAGAAAGGTAATTGAGGGGATCCAGAAAATTAGAAATTGAAAAGTTTATAATTTTATTTTTTTTATTTTTTTATTTTTATGTTTTCTGTTAACTTTCCCAAAAGAAAGTTAATATAGGATTTTTATGATGAATTAGTTGCATAAATTTTGTATAAATTATCTTAATTGCACGACATTTGATCTAAATGTTGCACATTCATGATTAAGAGTTTTAAAATGACTAAGTATGAAAAATATGATAAATATCCTTGATTTTATATACAAATCGATGACTGATTGAGTATTTTGTTTTGCAGGAACAAATCATACCTGAATGCTATAGCATAAAAAGCTGACGAGGAAACTCATGCTTATAGAAATCGCGACAGCAGGACAACACGGAAGTAGAAACAATTCAAATTCAAAATTTAGTTAAGGTTCCCAAACAAAGGATAACTCGCCATTAAGCAAGGGATAAGGACTTCTAGAAAATCAAGCCATCTTCAAATCCCAAAAATTAAGGAAGACGGGTTCTTTTCTTAAGAAAAACAATATTTTCAGATTGAATCAAGAAGATAAGACCCTATCTTTTTAAGTGTCAATAGCCTAAGCCAAATAGAGAAAAATTAGGGATAAGATAAGACTACAACAAAAAAATGTAAGGATTACACTTCCAAACTTGAGACCCAAGTCATCACCCACACTTTATATTTAATGAGGACTTCACCATGCGTTTTGAAGTCAAACTCGAATGCTGAAGATTGAAGGTAATTACACAGAGACGTTCAAAGAGATAGAGAGAGAAAAGTCTTCGGAAGTTTAAGGCAGTGAGCAGCGTCGTGCTATAGTATTGCTGAGGAGGAATTTGTTCGCAGCGCTAGAACAGAGCTTTTGATGCAACATTATTTTATAGTTTTAGAATATATCTCAGTGAATTCTGTTCCTTTTGTTTCTTCTTTCTTTATTTCCTTCATAGCTAAATATTTCTTAGGTTGGGTGATAGATCACATATGTTGTATTGTAGCAATGGATGCCTAAACTTAGTCTTTGTTAATTTTTAATTAGTTATTCGATGAGTATGCTTTATTTTTTTCATGTGTGCATGCTAAGAGATACATATATGATATAGAGGAGGCTAGGGCCGAGAGATTTCTGAATCCAGACCCTTGTTGAATAATGTGGATTAACTAAGTTAAAGAAAACTTGATTAGGTTGAGGGTAGAGATATCATTCATACCACATAGCCTTAGAACTTGAACTTCAATGAATTCAATAGTTAATTCTTGCATAGAGATATGGAGGTTAAGTGTTGGGTATATATACAATGTTGGCGAGAGTCCATACATACCATAGTATTCGGTTACTAACTAAAAGTTAATAAAATATATGTTATAGCATCGTTATAATATTGTTATATCAAGAAAATTGAATCTGACCTATATTTAACATCCATCACTTTAATATCTTAATTTATCCTTTGTATCCAAAAAAACTACCTTAGTTTAATTTGTTGTTTTCATTAGTTTAGTTCAATCGTCTCTTATTTTACAAAACCAACCATAAAAATCATTCCTCATTTCTTTACTTGAATAATCACGCTTTATAAATCATCTGTGTGGAAATGGTATATGGACTCACAATCTTATATTAATTGTTGACAACGTTCACTTGCGTTTATCAGGGTGTTACTCATGCACCAACACTTTCCAATTGGGCTCTTACTCATATAGCAAGCCAAGCACAATTTGAATTCGGTTTATATATATTAAGCATAATCTGGCTCCAATACATATATATTATCAGCCTATCATTCAAAAGCAATTTATCTTTAATAACCAAGTATGTAGATCAACTGGCTAAACAGAAAATGACTATTACCCTATGGTTCTCAATTATAATTCTCAAAATAATAAAATTCAATTCCTGCAATAAGTGTCCTAAGCGCCCCTTTTATATACTAATTACAAATTGATCCAAAATTCAAAATTCTAAAAATAAAGAAATTCCTAAAATAAATATAATGTGTTATGATCAATTTTGAGAATTTGGATTAATTTGTAATTAGTCTATAAAAAGGGCGATTAGGACACTTTCTGTTTAGCCATTTTTTCTTCGTGCTTTCTGCATCATTTTCCTCTTATGTGATCCTACCTGACTTGAATTAATTGGACTATTCGAGTAACCGATAAACCGATAGATAATATCCAAAAAAATTAATTTATCTTTTTAAACTTTATTATATAAATTTAATAAAATATAATTAAATAATTAATGAATATAATATAAATTGTTAAATTGTATTAAGTTATATTATTTATTTTTTTAGAAATTTAAATATAAACTATATATCTATATATATATCAATTTGGTTCAAGCAGTTCAACTAATGACCTATCGTTTGAATCAATAACTCAATGACTTAATACCTAAACCTAGTCAATGACCAGGACAGGTTTTATAAAATTAATAGAAAATATGTTCAAGAATTATTGAGAAAATAATTAAACTTTCGCTTACATTTCACTTATATTTTTGTGTGCAAATATTATTTCTTTAAAAAATTCAATTATGAAAAATTCAATTTTTTGCATCAACTATTTTAGGAAAGCGTGTTAAAGTTTATTTACTAAAATAATTTTGAATGCATTGAACTTTATAAAAGAAATAAAAAAATTTGAAATTGTAACTTCGGATAACCTGTGGGTTGGCTTTAACCCATTGGGCTTTGCAAGGCTTTTGGCCAGTGTGGGCTTTTATTATTGTGGGCCTTTTGGCCATGCAAACCTTTTGGCCATAAAACATATAGGCTAGGGCCTAATGAGGCACGCTGGCCCATTTTGATAGGTCTAGATTAATGTGGGTAATAGTCTAAGCCATGCACATAGGCCCAAGGGTTAATAAGTTTAGTTAGGTCCCCTATACATTTATGATACGTTGTAGAAACATTCGCTCCACAACTTGCCTCAAGGAGTGGTGCGAACTGTAGAAGAAGATCCTAGTCCTTCAAACCTTACAGGAACATCAGAGCAAAATAGCCTTTCTAGATACCTTGAATCATATTTTCAATAAGCCTAAATATTTAGTGTTCTAATTTAATGTAATCCTATTTTTATTTTATTTTCCTTACATTTTATACTTAATGATCTTTCATGTGAAATGGAGGTAAGAATATCCAAATACCTAATAACAAAGGTATACATAAGTATTGTAACGCCCTTTATAACTAATTAGCATAGTTAATGTCACATTCATTCCTAAATTATATTTTAAGTGAAAGTATACAAATTATAACAGAATAAAGGGAAATAAGGAATTAAAATCAGGAGTTATAACTATACGCTTATGAATTGAAAGATTAAAGGAAGACATATAATAGGAACTTCAAATATAATTATACATTATATGTGGAGTCAAGTTCAATATCACATCTAGATTAGATTAAATTACATCAGTAGAAGTGGTACGCAAACATCTTAAGTATGTGTGACCTACTTACTAGTTTTATTTATTTACAATAATTAGGTGCGTCGATTAAGTCCCATTTAGTTCACACTATACACATAAGTTTATATCATGTCCAGGTAGAAAATAGTAGTCACTCCTTCAACCCAAAGCACTATGTAAAACTCTGTGCGATCCTCGTGAAAGTTGAGTGTTATCCTTCATTTGTCAACCGCCAAGCACATATTAGGCATGTTTACTTTCTGGAGAAGTTAACATACACATATACACACACATGAGATAAATCTCAGTAACATTGAGGTTTTCAAACTTTAACCAGTCTAGCTGCTATAACACAAAATGTCATTCTCTCTAAGCATGTTTGTAATAAAAAACTTTTTTTCAAAAATTATTGCAATAATAAATATAACAAAGAATATGTACTATTTAACCGAAACTACTAAATGCCCAACCTCCGAGGGTCTCTGAATATGAAAGGTTACTGAGTGGCTGACAATGGCGGACCTAGGGTTTTATATAGTAGGGGGTGAAAATAAAATTTTTTATATTTATAAAAAAAGTACATACAAAGCATATATGAACCTAATATAAAAAGTTTGAAAGAGTTTTATTACAGAATTCAAGTTCAATTCATTTAACTCTTTCTCTACGCTTTTTCATATTGTTAAACTCTTCTATAATTCAATCTGTGCTAAAATTTAAAACAATTTCTTTTTCAATATATGTAATCAAAGAATCATTAAGAAATTGATCTTCCATTCAATTTTGAAGTCTGCTCTTGATTATCTTCATGGTTGTGAAAGCTCTTTTAGTAGTTACTATAGAAACTGAGAGAGTAAGTACAAGTCTAATCACTCTATCAATAAGAGGATAAATGATTGATTTTCCAGTTCTTGCCAATCCTTGGCATAATTCAGATGTAGTTGATAAATTATTCAAATCGGGATGTTTAGGAATATCGAGCTCGAAATATTATAACTTCATCTTCAAATGCAATTTTTCTTGTTCTGTGAAATCACTAGAATAAAATTTATCTACAAGCTTGCAAATATCATCATATTAAATGAATTGTACCCATTTCTCGGATCTAAACTCATGCTCAACACAAGTAATTCAACATTATTATCATTGAATTTGCTATTCAGTTCTTGTAATTGATAATCAATTGTAGCACAAAAGATAATCCTATAAAAATATTTTGTAGAAAAATCACCTTGTTCATTTCAAGCACGACCTCTCCTTCCAATATATTTTGCAGTCATCTCTGGAATGTCAGTGTCATGTTTTATGCAAAATTCTCGAATTTGAACCAAGAAACATCTCAACCCATCTCCTTTAAGTTTTGAAGTAACTCTTTTGTAGTTGAAACTAAGTGAAAACATTTGAAATATCTTGGGGCTCTCGTTACAAATCCTGACAAAGAACTTCAGTAATACCTATAATTTCCTTCATATGGTGCAATATGATGACAAAATCAAAAGATGTCAATGATAAGTATGCATTATCTGCATCTCCATGTTAAAATGTTGAATTTCCTTCATTAGAAATATTGTCAAGAACTTCACATATGGCTTTAAACATTTTAAACAAATTGCATATAGAATTGTAATGAGAACTCCAACGAGTAGTGCAGATGGACAAAAAGCAAAAAAAATTGCGACTTCGGCGAGTGTACCGATCATAAAAGTAATAAAGGTGTATGAGTAAGAGATCGTTCCCACGAGGATTAGATTTCAACCATTAATTCACCATTTATGCTGAAGTTAGACAATTGATCAAGAGAATTTAAATAAAACTAACTTAAATGACAAAATAATAACTTAAAATATGAGTAACTTGACAATCAAGAAATGCAGTTAGGGGTTCGATTTCTCCAAATCTCCCCTTTATGTTCTAAATTAAAATCTTAATTAATCGTCCTTTTTATATTGCCTACTAACTCCCTTAAATTAGTTAAAATTCAATCCCTTGGTATTCTAACCCTTTACTTCCTTAAGAGAATCATAATTCCTTGGTGTTTTTCCAAAGGACTTAAGAATTAATATCAAGAATAATAAAAATGGTATATGGCACAATTCATATGTCTATTCCTAGAATCATACAAATTAATGATGCATAAATCTAACCAAATTCATATATCAACATCCTTATTGTCATATACGAATCCTAATTCAATCTACAAGAACAACTCATACAAGGCATTAAGCAAAGACATATTCATTCTATATAAAAAGGGAAAATTACATTAAAGATTAATTCAGAAACATAAAGATTCAATTGTATTCCATTTCACCCTAACTACAAAGAAAAACTAGCCTAACATAGTGGAATCAAGAAAACAAAAAAAAATAAGAAAGCTTCCTCAAACTCCATTGGTGTGATGGCATGGTAAATCTTTAAGGTTTCTAGCGTAATCTTGAATCTGACTCGTCTTCGCCTTTTAAAAGCATGAAAGATTCGCCTCTCCGATAAAAACTACGCCCCCGGTGTCAAGTTATCTCAAAGACTCATGAAGAATAACTTAAATAGGTGCATGAATCCTTGTTTTAGGTGAAAACCACGTAATGGGCCTTAATTGGGTCGCAATTGGAAGATAAAGCGCCTTTTAGCGCTCTAAAATTCCCATTAGCGCTCTAAAACACGCTATTTTGATAGCAAAAATATGATCTCGTATTTTTGGGACAACTTAAGTTATACTCGTCTAATTGATGTGATCTTGGTCTAGTTGGAAATATAAAAGAGAGATCTACAACTTCTATGAATACAAAAATTGACCGGAAGACAGCTTTAGGGAAATTTTCATTAAATCGTTGATCCTCTTTTATCGCTTTAAATCCTTTTAAGTTAACCATTGCTCTAATGCTCCAATTCAACTTAATTGTCCTACAAAACAAGCAAAAATTCATTCACATAATTCAATAATTTAAAGTTAATGCTTTTTAGCCAAATAACCCTAATTTCTCATGTTTTTGACTAGCTAATAATGTGATTTTAGTCCTTTAAAACATGATAAACTATGACTTTATCAAGTAGCTCCAGCTCGATGCAAAGTATCAATCTGATGAGGACCAACTCCTAATTTTAGTTTATCAATAGCAATCATTCTTGCAATTTCATTTGTTTGGGCAACCCTTAACTCATCATTACACTTACAAGAAAAAGTAACAATATTAATTATGAAGTTCAATTTCTCAAAAAATTGATGAACATATTTTACTTTATTAGATGCAGCAACCAAGGCAAGTTACAGTCGATGAGCTAAGCAAGGAACATAATAAGCATATGAACACTCAGCGCAAGCTAAATCCTACAATCCTTTCATTCACCTCGCATATTGCTAGCTCCATCATAGCCTTGTCCTCTGATACTTTGAACGTCAAGATTATCTTAACGTGAAATGTTGAATATTCCTTGTTTCAAAGTCTTAGCTCTTGTATATTCAACATGTACAATACCAAAAAACCTTTCTCGTATAAAACTATCTTTATCTACGAATTTCAAAACAATATTCATATGCTCTTTTCTAGATACACCACTAGCTTCATCAACAATCAGACAAAACTTAGCATTGGAAATTTTCTCTCGTATTGTGCCCTTTACCTTTTGAGAGAAAACATGAAGAATTTCGTTTTGAATTCAAGGGGAACTATATGAAGCATTTGGAGAAACTTTTTCTAACACAACTACTGCAACTTCTTGATTATAAGAAGCTAAAAACCTTATCATCTCCAAAAATTGCCCAATTACGTGAATCTAAGTTTTCACCTTGACCTTTAAAAGTACATCCTTGAAAAGTAAGCCATCTTGTCACATCAACAGAAACTTATAGCCTTAAACAATTAGCTGTAATCTGTTCAAAAGTAAGTCTTTCAATCAATGTCTCAATATGTTGAGATAGGTTCATAAGATCACTACATGATCTCAAAAGCAATTTTATGCACTGAGATAATAGTTTTCCCAACATAACGTAGAAAAGAATAATTTTCTCCAACATTAACCTTTTTCCAATTTTTGAAACTCTCAACAACAAATGTACTAAGTCCAAAATATCCATTGCCACTTGGTTTACTAAATAAATAACAAGGCAAACAAAATGCAACATCTTTCGTTGAAGAATACTCTAGCCAAGATGGAAACAAATCAAACCAAGAAGAGCACAAATGATGTTGATTCTTCTCTAGCCCATAAAAAGAATAATTTTAAAGCTTGCATTCATGTGGATCAAGTTTATGATAAGCGCAATGGATTTCATCTTGTTGATTGATAAGATATCTCCATATTGGAAGGTGTAGAGCAAGATCTCTTTTCAATAAAACAAGATCAACTTCTTTAACTACCTTTTTGTTTTTAATTCTCAGAGACTTTAAAGGAGGAGTCTCAATATTTGACAATTCAACATTAGAAGTAGATAAGGACGGAAACTCAACATTCTTCTCCATAATAATCACCTACAAATAGCATGAATTATTCTATCCCTTCCTTATAATAATCACCTATATTATTTTAATATATAAAAAGTTAAAATTAGCTATAGGTGTTGAAATCTATGTTTTCTTAAAGCCTTATAATTTGTGGGAACCTATGATGCACGAACACGGACACGGGACACGACACGACACGCTGACACGTTAATTCTAAAAAATGTCATATTTCGACACGTTGGGACACGTTTTGATATTAAATAAAAATTTTAATATATATAATATAATTTATATTTAATACATATAAGAGTCCATAATAAGTCATATAACCAATCAAATATTTAAATTTCATAACATAAATATAAATATAAATAATTTTTCGTACATTGTTAATTTTTCATGTCAAATTTCATAAGAGAAAAAAATTAATTTACAAATTATTTCTTTTATATTTAGTTAACAAAATAAAATTAAGATTTAAAAAAAAATGTGTCCGAGCGTGTCCCAGCGTTGACCGCGTGTCGGAAAAAGTTGACTGCGTGTCGAAAAAACGTGTCGGAACGTGTCGGAGAGTTGACCACGTGTCCTCAAATGTTGACCGTGTGTCGGACGCGTGTCCGTGTCGGACACGTGTCCGACACGCAAATTTTTTTAAAAGGAACGTGTTCGTGCTTTGGAGGTGGGAACTACACATATACATAATTTGAACTATAATACAACGATAAATTTTCCTAAAATTCATCTCTTCAAATATTTTTTTTAAACCAAAGCATGAATTATAAGAACATGGTCACAACCGGCTATAAATTAAATAACAAAAAAAATTGGGAATATTTTTTTTACCTTACCATAAGTTGTCTGCTTGCTTCTACAAGAAAGAAATTAAAGCCAGTAGTGAGAAAAGAAATTTTTACTTACCAAAAAGCCATGTTGACTAGAATGTCATTACCAAAATCAAACTAAAAAATTCATGTTTAGAGAGAAAAAAAATGTCTTATTAGAAGGAGATGGTGTGCAGGGGTGGAAAACGAACAAGGGGCCTTTGGCTCGGCTCGTGAAGGCTTGAGCTTACATGTCTAAAATTGGTTGTTGGAACTAGGCTTAGACTTGTATAAAAGCTCGTTTAATAAAAAGGTTTCAGACTCAAATCAAAAGCTCGACCTTAGAGCCTCTCAAGCTGGCCTAGTATATTAAATTTTATTTTTATTTTATATTTTTTATACTACTTGCAATAGCCCTCTCTCTCTCTCCTCTATCCATTTCACCCTATTTTATTAGTTAAACCGACTTTTTGAATGATTTTATTCTATATTATGTTGTTTAAATATACATTGAATATATGAATATTTATGGAATTATTAGGGCTGTTGATTGTATATTCTTTTTGGATAAATTTTTGTTGTATTATTTTTTTTAAACAGACTAAATAAGCCTTTTATTTTTTTGTAAATAAGTCATACCACAGGCCGATAGTTATATTATAATAGGTAACAAGCTTGATCAGGCTAACACATTTAAACACTGGCTAGCCTTTTAAGACCAAAGCTCGGCTCGGCTCGACCTGTTAACACCCCTAATGATGTGCACTGTAGTGTGATGGACCCGCTAACATAGGACCTAGCGACCCATAGCAACTGGGGATCAAAAAGCACCATGTTATTTCACTAATATAAAAGAGTAGGTTTCGTGCCTTCTACAAGCTCTAAAAAAATCGTACAAACTTCTCATCACGTGTATTTTTTATCGAATTAAAAATCCATAAGCTTCATACACACAAAAATAATGAGCAAAAGAAGACCTTGATGTTGTTCTGGAATTTTAAACAGAGGTAGGTTAAAACCAAGGACTAATAGTGTAAGAACTCACACCGTTAATTAAGGAAGTTAATTAATTAATTATGTGAAATTAGGAAATAACTCCATAATTGACCCTAATAATTATTATAAGGCTTAGATAATTATAGTAAGTAAGTAATAATGCTGAAAGTCGCTTTTCTGACGAAAAGTGCAGATACCGATTCTACTACTCTGTGTAAATGCGTACCGGTGAAGTATCCCGAAAAATTACGAAAAGTGTGTATATGTCACTAGAATAATATATAGGACTTGTAAAATAAGTTTCAAGTTAAAATAATGAGAACTGGTGCCAGAACTGATACTGGCTATGGAAAAGCGCGTACCATAAAGGTACTGCGAAAAATAAAAAAAATATGATAAATCTTAGAAAAATGAGTAGGTTCAGAATTCTAAGTTTGGGATTAAAATGCTAAATGTAGCTATTAATGCTAATACAATGTGATTAAGTGTAATCCGCCTATATATACTAAGTGACACAAATTTTTAGGTCATTTGAGGCTCCCTACGTGAAGTTTTATGAGTGCTCTTCATCAGCGACCTTGCCACCTTCTTCCTCCCCTTCTTGTGAGCCAAAGAGATCACATCTGGTCCTTGTTTCTTCACAAAATACCTTGTGTGTGTGAGAGCTTGCATGATGAGTGAGGAAACACTCTATTTCTGAGTTGGTGGGTCTGTGTGAGTGGGTGTTGGGGCTGACCTCTTTGGTTTTGTGGTGTGAGAGCCATTCTTTGAGTGGTTTGAGCTTCAAGAAGCCACCTTTGTGAAGAAAGAACCATTGTGGTGTGCCATTTTCGTTTTCCTTCAAAGTTAGAATCTTTAAAGTGTTTTGGTGAGCTCCAAGAGCAACCTTTTCTGAGTTTTGAGCTTGGGTAAGCTTCATCACCTTTGATCATGAGTTTAAGGGTTAAAAATAGAACCTTGATGCATGTAACAAGCTAAAGTTCATAACTTAAGGTTGGGTAATGTTAAACGCACCTTAAATCGCATGTTTGAGCTTCTGTATGCATGAAATGAACCACCTTTGGGAAGGATATCTCGCGAAATGCAGAACTGCATTCTGTCGCGAAATATTCGGATATCGATATCCGGATATTGTTATCCGGATATGGGGATATGAATATCCGGATATTGGAAGAGAGATATCCGGATATTAATATCCGGATATTAATATCCGGATATGCCCCCGACATATATCCGAATATTCTGTGTTTTCGTGAACAGTGAAGGTACTGTTCATACAGAACTGAGTTATGGGTTTGTGGACCCTATGTTGATGAAGTTGAACTTCTGTAATGATTAATATAAGTCAGAATCTAAGTGATTAAGGGCTTGTGGCTTTGTGAGAAGCCTAAAGACGTAAAACGTAAAGGAAAGGCGTTGCCTTTGTGATCTATGCTTGTTAAGTATGATTATTGATATATTGTTGGTCCGAAACAGATTGTGATTCTGCTGTGTTTGGGCTCTGAGCTAGTGTGGACTCTTGGCATTGGATAGTTAGCTTGCCAGGGAAGCTTTCGTGTCCTCGGTTTAGCCATTGTTGGTTCCACCATGTCCTATGGGGGATGGTTTATATGCATGGTGTTGTTTTCATGTATTGTTTTGATAAATGCGATTGAGCTGTTATATGCGAGTGCCTTTATGATATGCATGTGGTGTTCCACCTATACGGTAAGCTTGAGTATGTGGAGACATACAAGATGGTGAGGTTGTGGGTGAGGTGCAAGCGATGTTCCTTGTACTTATTGTGGGGTTGTAGACGTACGTCCTGCATATCTCTGGCCAGTAGAATAGTTAAAACACACATGGCATGAATATCTGTTGCACTGCATAGTTTTAGAACTTATACTGTTAAATGCTTTTGAACTTATATTGCACGTGTAAGTGAGCTTGGGGTGGAAGATTCTTGAGGACGCCTTGTCTTACTGAGATTTCTTTTTAGAGATCTCACCCCACGTTTGGGGCACATATTTCAGGTTCAGGTAATGCGGGGGTTGAGACCTCTAGCGGCAGGAGGCCGGAGCTTAGCTGATTATATGTTGTTATGCTGCTTTTGTTGGATGCTGGATATTGACTGTTGCCTTTTATGTTTTTAGCTTAATGATGTTATTGTTGAGACCGTTGTGGGACTTTGTTGCCTTATTTGGTGAGCATGGGGATTGTCCATGCCACATTGACTTGACTTTATGTTTAGTTGTTTCTAGTTGTAATAAATAATGTATCAGGATATTGTCCGGACTACGTGTTGTAGATCCGTGACTTAGATACTCACATCTATGTTATGAGGTATTTCAGTTAGCTATCTTTTGCAATTTACATACAAGCGATGTTTTATGAAATGAATTAAGTAATTCAACTTGGCTAATGATAATGACGTCATAATTGAAAAGAAAAAGATATTCCGCATTTTTAAATTAAGTGTGGCCTAATACGATGATATGATAACAAACCGGATATATACGGGGTGTTACAAATAGTTAATTCCATAAAAAAAACAAGCCCATGATGAGAAGCTCATCACAATTTTCCAGCCCACCATCAGATCATAGTAATATTTTCAATCAATTGTCTTACAAGACACGTGTGCATGCATCACAGAACAAGCGATTGTCGGTGCAGATCTTGCTTCATGTGTTGTACTCTGATCAGTTAATGGCTTAAAGCTGAGGAGTAGGACGTTGCGATAACGAGGAATCAGCTACAGACATGCGTGTCTTTGGTGAAGGAGAATGAGGTGTTGCAGACGGAGCTGATGAAAATGATGTTTGCAGAAAAACGCTAATGGAACGATGTCATCTAGAAGCAAGGGTCGATGTCTGCCAAAAAGCCAAAATTCATGTTCAGCCCAAAATTATATACATTAAAAAAATCTAAAATCAAGGAGGGGAGGTGGCCAACCCTATCCCCTCCCCTGGGTCCGCCTTTGGTGGCCAAGCTCTTAGTCAAAGTAAGACGTCCCTTACTACATTACGTCTAATCTCGAATTTCCTCAGGTCAATTCACATCATAATTTACCGTTAAAAGTTACCTATTATCTAGATATTCATTTGGTACCAAAGGAATATACTTACAATTAACAAAATCAATTAGTTCCATAATCTTAATCAATTACCATTTACATAAACAACATGAGAACATCCAACAAAAACCATGAAATCAGAGTGTAGAAAAGTTTATGAAAAAATGGCTTGCTATAACAATAGTGCCTCCACAAATTAAGAAAAATAGTGTACCCCAAAACTAAAAGAAATATAAGTTCAAACATAAAAATATATAACAAATGTAAAACTATGAGATTGGTTTTGACTCTCAATAATACTTTTTACTTTCTTTCACACACACACTATCTCTCTCTCATTCTCTGTTTTTTCTATCCCCCTTAAAACACTTTTATCCCTTAAAGGGTTTTTATAGCCTTTTTTTAATAAATAATATTACTATATTATTAAAATATCATGTTTTTCACACTTGGAGGGGTGCTTCCATGACACCCCCTCCATCTCAACATTTTTGTTTTTTATTTTTTATTTTTTATTTTTTTAACTTTTTTGTTACATGTATAATATTATATGAAGAAGGTTATACTTACCACCAATTAAGTTTATCACTTCTTACCACCAAATCTTAATCGTTCCTAATTTGACGGTTATAGTTTATAGGAAATTAATAATTAATTAATAAGTGTAATCCAATAAATTATAACCGTCAGATTGACAAAAATCAACGATTAAGATTTGGTATTAAAAAATGATAAACTTAATTTATGATAAGTATAACATTTCTCATATTATATTTAGAGCTTTTTTGGTGGATAGGATAGTTGGGATTCGATAGGAAAAGTTATCCTACGTTAGCTCATTTTATTTGATTCTCAGCCTAATAAGTTACCCTAAGTATCTAGGTTTGGGTTAAGATTCAACGGATAGAATATGAAATTCTTCTTACAAAGATAGTCATTTGTCTTCTCAAGCTTCCTTAATAACATGAGAGTCAGTCCTTCCACCGCTATCAGCCACCAGCCAACATCACTACCATCAGTCATTACCATTGTTATCGTCGATGCCACCACTATTTCCACCAGCTAGCCACCGCCACCATGATGTGCGTGTTTGAAAAAAAAAATCTATTAACTTTCACCAAACAACAAATTTGTGGCTGTATTCAAATATTGTGAATTATTTTTTGTGCTAATGTTCTTCAAATTATTTTTATTGTGTTAGATACATTAAAATTGAAAATTAATTTAAAATTTTATTTAAAATTTTATTTGGTAAAAATATAATTTTTTTATTTCAGAAAATTTTGTAAATTATCTTATATATTTTATTTTAAATTATGACATTTACAAAAAAAATTAAAATAGGAATTAATCTAAAAATAAGTCAAAAGAGTAAAATTTAAAAAAATTATATGAAATATGTTATAAAGAATTTCTATTTATTTATATGATATCTCGACATTATTTAGTTCCCTTCGCACACAAGATATGTTAACATAATTATATTGAATTGTTTATTTAATACACATATGATATGAGCTTATTAGGCCATTATCATTTTCTACTCTTATCTAGCCTTTTTATCCTATTTATCTTTAGGAATAAATAAGAGTTATGTTGTAGGAAAAATAATTTGATTATGTTAAGATAAGACAAAACAAAATTATTGAACAAAGTGTCTTATCATATTTTTTTTATTATTATTATTTTTTTATCTTTTAATGTTGCATGACATCATGTAACATGATAAAATAAAGACCCTTATTTTTATCGTATCACATCCACCAAACGAGCTCGTATTATATTTCAATGGTCACATTTTATCATCACATTATGCATTATTGAAAATTCTCGTGTAATAAGTAAATTTTAATCGGAGCGTACTACATGTTTTGTATAATAATTATGCATATATTTCCAAGTATATATTAGTTCTATTGTTAAAGTGCATGAAATGATATACTATGTCATTGTTACATCATCGTATCAATATCTGCGGTGGAAATGTGAGAACAACTAAGGAAAGCTTCATATATGCGGAACTTGATATACTTCCCTAGACTTTGATTTGTAAATATACTCTAGAGAAAGAGATGGGGGAAAAAAAGTAAAAATCTTTTTCTGGTGAGAAAAAAAAACAAAGATTGTAGTATTGGTGATATTCAAGATTTTTTTTAAGGCTACGTTGTACTATTTGTAGTCGGGGAAGGTAGAAAAATATTTGTGGTAGTGTTCTTTAAAATAAAAATAACAACGTCACTTTTTTTTGGAAAGTAAAAAAAAAAATTAAACTATATACTGTAATTTATTGTTAAGGTAAAGGAAGTTGATTTATTGTTCTTGCAAGTAAAAACATCATGAATTACAAGAAAATTTCAAACTCTTACTTCGAATGAAATTGGTTTCCCTTATTAATAATTAATAGAAAAAAATCACCAATGCCCATGTGATTTGCTTCAGAATCACCTATGTCCCTGTGTTTTATAAAAAATAAAAAATCACAAGGAGATATGTAATTAAAAAGCATACCCTTCTGGATATATGTGATAAAAAAAACCACAGAACCATAAGTGATTATGGAGTAAACCACACGGGTCTAATTAATATAAAGAAGAAGAAAAAAGGTAGGGGAATGTTTTTTTGGCTGTAAGCGGTAAAGTTAAGAGAGGAATTTGAAACTGAGGAATCAGAATACGGCGTTTCATCCTCACATTGTGTGGTCTTGCGAAGAAGATACCTTGCGGATTTGAAGATAGAAAACGAGAGAATATCCTTGTCTTCCAAAAGAGATTTAGACTTTTCAAACAAAAAGATCTGAAGGTATGGTAGAGCAATATTCCCTATGATCTTTAACGGTAGCTTATATTTCTATGGGATTCTTTGGGGGTAAGCAAAAAAGAAGATAACGACTTTGATTATCTAACAACTTATAGGTGCATATGCTTTATACCTTCTTCTTTGTTTTGTTGGGTAAACATGCTTTAAACCTTTTTAGTAGAAGATAAAAAGTGTTTATAGTGTATAAAAAAAGTGTTTAGTAATTTTCATAAAAAAAAAAAGAATAAACTGCTTGAATTAAATATATTTAGCATAAATTACCAAAGCAGAAAATAATTGACATGTCAAAATTTTGTTTAACTGATCATAGACTTGAAAAGAAAAAAAAAATCATACTTTTTTAATTAAGAAAAAATGTTTAAAGTGAAGGAAGTTTTTACCATTCCAAAAAGATATTCATTCTTAAATTGAGGATAAAAAAAAATTATAAAACCTTTTCATGGCTGTCATAAAACCTCATTGTGTTGTACTCCCGTTTGGATGAGCTTTTAAAAAAATGACTTTTTATGCATTGCTTTTTTCAAAAGAACTTTTTCTAAAAAGTAAAGTTATTTTACGTTTGGATATATGATCTGAAAATCACTTTTACATAAAAAAAATTTATTTGGATGTTAAAATAAATAAAAAACACTTTTTATATATAAAATTACATTAAAGGAGAGATAAAATAAGGATAAGGAGAGATAAAATAGAAATGATAAGATGAGGTTAAAATTGTATCTTAAAAATTTATATTATCTTATTTTCAAAAAAAAAAAATATTATCTTTTAATTTCTGCTTTTTTTAAAAGCAACTAACTATTGGCTAAAAAAAAGCAACATTTTAACTTTTATTTTTTAAAAAAATTGTTATCAAACATCTAAAAATTCTCAAAAGCACTTTTATTTTTAAAAAAGCAACTTTTTTAGAAATTAAAGCCGATTCAAACAGGCACTTTTAGATATTAATGGTAGATTGTCCATGAATCCTTTTTTTTAATAAAAAAATTAAAAGGAATTAGACGTCGGTATCTCACCCAGGGTCAGAAAAACCACAACCTCTTTTAATTAGCAAGGGAGAGTAGAAAAGCACACTGCTGAATATTTTATTTTATGTCTCTCTTGGCACTGTAAGTTGGTCGTTTATAATTTCTTTTGTCTTGAACTAATTTCAAAAATTATTGATCTCAAGGAGAAGTTTCAAATTAGAAAAGGAGTAGGTTGAAGTGAAGTAGGGTTTTTATATTCACATCCCACCTGCAAGTCACCTTTTTTGGGACAAGGCTAAGAATTTTTATCAAACTTACATATTTTTAAGACTAAAGTATCATTTTCTTGCCTGATTATTTACTCCAAATAGACTTGGTTCCAATAAAATAAGATATAGCATAATTCATTGGTTAAGTCTTTTTTTTTTTTTTTTTTTTGTAAAACCATTGGTTAAGTCTTTAAATGTAAGGAATTGTGGAGAGTAATTTAATAGAGTTTATGATAAAATAAAATAAACTGCTGGAAATTTAAATTGAATTTTTTCTGGTTTTCTGAAATCTGATATGGAGATCGTAAAGAACTTATTTTTAAAATATATGGAATTCCTATTGAGTTTGAAGAACATTTTGAAATCTTTAATTTTTTATACTAGAAGAAGTTTCTCAAAAAAATTAGAAAAAAGAAACCGAAATTATCTTTAAACTATTTTCTGCATGATTAACTTCCAAAAAAAATAAAAAAAATCCAAGTATTGTTGTAATTTTCACCGCAAAGTGTTGACAACAATCATATATTTTGAATGGAAAAGTTCAAAATCACTTACCTCCTATATTTATTTTATTATTATTTATTTTCCTGTGATTTTTTTCATCCGGTCCATCTTGTAACTCTGATAATAATTAAATGAGGAAGGTTATAGTTACAACTTTTTTTTACAACCTCTTACAACCATATCTTAACACCGTTGATTTTCGCCAATCAATGGTTATTATTTTCGCAAATTAAACTTTTAATTAATTATTAATTCACAATAAATGATAACTATTGATTGGCGAAAATCAACGGTGTTAAGATATGGTTGTAAGAGATTGTAAAAAAAAAGTTGTAAGTATAACCTTCCTCTAAATAAATTAAACTATAAATTTTACCCTTATAAAAAGAATCATTGTAGAGATAATAATTTTATACTGCAGTGTTATTTTTTTCATCCAATTTTGATTGTTTTCTAAAATTTATACCAAACTATAAAAAAATTCTATCTTAAAGATGTTGAGAAAAAAATTACAATGAAAACTGCAAGTTAGAAAATAATTTCAATTTTTCAACAAGACAATATTCACAACATTGTTAGTAAGAATAAATGCCTAGAACTATTATTTTTCTTTTTAAGATTTTTTAATAAAATTGACTTGTATTTTATTCATAATTATTGTAAGCAAGAGTTCAATTTAATTCATGTTATTTGTATTTTAACTCAATCGACTCCTCACTTAACCCAGTTTATAATAAATGAGGAGCTTAAACTCATTTATTTGAATTTTTTATATTTTCATGTTTTATTCATAGTCAATTCGCTTTTCATCTATGCATATTTTCTTATAGTTTTGAGCGTAATGTAATGTTGGTGAGTAGTATACATTAATAGAGCAATCAACTCGTTAATATATTAGCATTTTTTCCAATATTTTTATTTTCTTTGTTACCTATCTCTGTCTCACATTTTTTCATTTTAATTTTTAAACTCAGATTAAAAAATATATTTACATATAAATTGATTACATAAATAATATTTAATTTTATTTATTAAATTTAAGATATCAATACATTTATCAAACTCAAGTCAAGTCAGTTTTATTGAAGATATATAAATTTGTATAAGAGGAAAATAATAATTCTAAGTGTGCATTCTTACTAACAATATTGTGAATATTATCTTATTGGAAGATCGAAAATTAGTTGCTAATTTGCAGCTTTCGTTGTAATATTTCTCTCAACATCATTGGGATGAAATTGTTTTTGACAATTTGGTATAAATTTTAGAAAACAATCAGAGATGGATGAAAAAAATAATATTGCAGTGTAAAATTCTTATTTCTACAATGATTCTTTTTACAAGGGTAAAATGAATAGTTTAATTTAACTTTTAACAGAATTAGGAGGTGGACTAAATGGAAAGAAAATCATAAAGGGTGAAATGATAAAAATAAAATAAAAAAATTAACCATTAGGGGATAAGTGATATTTAGAGAAATCATATAGGGGTTTTTTAAACTTTTCCCAATTTTGAAATAATAAAATTGTTGAAAGTAGTTTTCAGAGGGAATTTTCATCAGATTCATAAATGGTGGTCAGATTAAGGTGATGGGAGATTTTGGGCAAAAGTTGTATATTCTGTGTCGTCGAATTGGATTGTTACATATTCATTAGATCGAAAACAAGTTCAAACTATGTACCCAAAAAAAAAAAAAAAAATTCAAACTGGGCTTATTGCATGGATATAAAGATATCCACTAGGCCTAGTTTGGATGGCTCAGGGTGTTGGAGGCCCATAATTTCTGACACATTTTGACACATAAAGATATCCGCTAAGTCTGTGGAGTGTATATGTAAGCAGAATTGCAGTAATAAATTGACACCAACTTCACATTTTGACACCAACTTCCAAGTTTATAGAGGTTTCGAAAAACTTGTACAGCATTAATAAGATTGACAGCGTACTGTCACAGTCCTCAACGTATTATTACTAGAGGATTGCTGCACTCAGGCATTAATACCTAACATTTTCCATTATTTTTCATTCTTCTGTTTTTTTCTTATATATTATGGAAATATTGTTTTTCATGTTATAGAAAAAAATTTATCTCCTGCAACACACACAAAAGTGAGTAAGACCTGTTTTTTCTTAATGAGTCTCACCCATTTTTTTATATGTTGCATGAAATAATTTGTCTCATGTAACGTAAGAAACAATATTCTAATATATTATTATATATTATGAAGGGTGTTTGTTGCTCTGTTTAGATTACGACATCCTCCTTCCACCGGAACCACCTTGTCGTTGACAATTGAAATAGACAGCAGCAACTGGTAATCCAAGATTATAAACTTCTGCAAAATCTCTAGTAATGAAATTTTGGCGCCATCCTGGAGCAATGATTGTGTGTCTACCCATTTGACGAAACAACACAAATACAAAACGATGAATCCCTGAAGTTGGTCGTGGACTTTCATAGCTCACAATCTCTTGTCCTATATATAAATTCAATACCATCCATGAGTAATAACAATTAAATGACAATATATTTTTGTTTCTCTCAACTCGGTCAAAAACTTACATTCTTTTTAAATATTTTTAAGCATAAAAAAAAACGATCATAATAAAAATGATCATCCTGACAGCATCGAGTTCTTAGTATAAAGTTTTTAATACTATCATCTAAAGGTGTGTTAAACTTCTAACTTCTAACTTCTAAGTAAAGAATTATATACTTGTTTTATTATTAGTATTATTATTAAATTTCTTTACAAATTTAGTAAGGGATAATTAAATGATAGTATAAACAACTCTTACATTGACAATAAATAAAAATTCAATTCAATTAACTACCATGTCAAACCTCATACGGTTTAAGCAAGAATAAATTTGTAATTGAACTATTGATATGTTCATTTATTTGAAAGACATTTTTAATGCTAATTTTTAGGCACTTTGATTGAGTACAAAGCATTATATAATTTTTCAATTCAACATGCATCCTCTACACATTAGATTTAGTTTTTCGAGAAATTCACAAATTAACTAAAAGTTTGTATAATACATATTTATTTTTTTTGTATAATACATATTAATCTCATGCAGTTTACTAATCTAAAGTATTTTCTACTCATTTAATTTTCCCAAAAATTAATATATGATATAACTTTTAAACAAACGATATCAAAATATCAGCAACTTAATCATATATTTATTATTTAACTTTTAAAGTTTAACATGAAAATAAAATATTTATCTAAGTATAATTAAATTATTCCATTAATTCAATTTTATTTTCAAAAAAAGAAATTATAGTTCAACTGCAGATATAAAAAATAATAAGTATATTGTTCCTTACTTATTTTTTTGTTTTTTTGTTTTAAAAAACTAATAAGTAAGGAACAATATACTTTTGTTTTTACTCTTCATATATATTGTGCAATGAGCTGTTATATCGTAAAATTTAGTTCATAAAAGGGATGACAAATTATAATATTGTCCATCCTTTTTCTGCTTCTGAAAAATCATGAATACTGCAAAATAAAAGGGATGAGGAATTGAATAAGGAAGTTAGATTTTATTTATACTTTAACATATAATTAAGTTTGGATAGCAAGCGCGTATATAATAGAGTTATAAGTTATAACCAAATAATTAAAGGGAAAATAGTTTGCTTTTTAAAGGAGTTAAATTATGTCTTTTTATTCCGTTATAACTATGTATTTTGAAGAGTACATAATTATAATATTAAAATTGTATTTTAGTTAACGTGAAAAGTAAAAAAAATATAATTTTAATATTATAACTATCTATTCTCATAAATACATAATTATAAAAAGGTGAAAGGATATAATTTAAATATTTCCCATAATTAAAAGATCAAAGATTAAAAGGAAAGAAGAGTCAGAAAAAAAAAAAAGATAAAAAAAGTTGTGTACGTACCGAAGGTTGCCCCTGTAGTCGCTGGAATATTGGTTACCAACCTACGCATCCATTAAAAAAAAAATAGTTATTTTTGTTTACTAAAAAATGTTTTTCAATTTATATAATATCCATACAATCTTATTTGTGAGTCATAAGCTAATAGCTGCACTAACTCTTTTTTTTTTTTTTTCCAAAAATCTCTTAGAAGTTTTAATTTTAAAAACTAAAGGAGAAGAGGGTGTGGATTGATTTTTACAAAGTGATACATTTTTAAATCGATACAGTAAATCACCAGTGAAATTTGTTTTTAAAGAGAAGCAAAAGAGACTTTGAAAACTGTTTAACATATAATAAATTATATATTTATTTTGCAAATATATATTTAAAATGACCAAGCACCTATTGCATGCATGTGCATAAAGTCGTAAAAGGCTGGACAGTCCCAACTATTTTTGTTTAATACATTTTATCTTAAGAAAAGCCCTACTTAAACGTGAAGTATGAAAGTGAACACTAAACACGTACGTGGATGAACTGGCATGAGTTTGAGCTCTGGTTACATTATATATGTGGATGACATTGTGTTTATTAGAAATGAAAAATGATTGAGAAATTACAAACGAAACTATAAAGAAATATGAAATGAGTAACATGGGCTACTAAGACAATTTTTTGACATGAAACCATATCAAGCAGATAATAGAATGTTTATTTGTCAAAGAATAGTGCAAAGAATGTTCTAAAATTCTCAGAATATTTGGAAGAATCTTACATTAATAGTAGACGTACACAATATTACGCATAGACATGGCGAGAGAAGGGTACTTTAATTACTACTTACCAGTGGAGATATTCCCTCATATTTGGGTCACTTGGGCTAGGTGCATCAGGGTCCACCATGACCTGAAGATCATGAGTGCATGCCATAATTAAGCTCACCACCGGTATAACTCAACAACTCTAGAAAATGAAGAATGTAACTAAATACTGAAGGATGATCAATTGAAGATTTTACCAGAGTGTATAGTGTCCTGAGGTCATCTCCACCAATATCAACTCTTGGTTGGTTAACTATTTGGGAGGGTTTGAGCTCACCGCTATTGAAGACTTCTTTGTTATTGTTATAGACAGGCCTCAGAGACACAGAACTTGTAAAGTGATCCAAAACATCTCCTATTACACGTCCAACAACAAGAGGGTTCATTGTTCTGGGCATAATACTCATGAACAGTACGTACTCCTTGATTTGCTCCGTGTGTCCAATTCCAATGGTGGCCTTGCCTTGCCTTTTATATATGCCTTGGTATGTGAGTTTATCAATAGATTCTGGTTTTTTTTTTCTTTTTAATCCTTTTTTCTATTTATCTTCTATGTTTGTGACATATATTTTGGAGAACAGAATTGTTGAGATATATAGTCCCAGATTGGTTGTATATAGTCCCACATTGATTATATGTGCAACTAATGTGGAATTTATATATCTCAACAAGAATGAAGGAGACACAATCATTGTTGTAAAAAACGCTATTAAAACCGTAGAAACTTACGTTTTTACATTTTTATTGAAATTATGTGTAAAAATGTAAGTAAAAATATTTTTCAATATACATATAAATATAAGTTTTAATATTTTTACACTCAATATAAACAAGTTGTATACATTCACTTCAAAAATGACATCGTTTTAAATTGTGTTGAAAAAAATTATAATGAAAAAGACTATTACAACCCTGAAATAAATTATGATTATAAAAATATCTTGGGTTCAATGTAGTTAACTTATATATATTGACTGCAAAAAATACAAACTCATATATATTTATATATATATATATATATATATATATATATATACGAATGTTATACTTACAATATATTTTCATTTAAAACATCTTACAAATTTTTTGGCGCAAATTATATTTAGTATGACCGGTCATACACTCTTGATTGAAGTATGACCGGTCATACTTAATGTAGTTTGTAAGAATTTATAAATAAAAAAATTTTAAATATAACATTTTCTGTATATATATATAGGGACATGTTATATTTACAAAATTTTTGCTTACAAACTACACTAAGTACGACCGGTCATACTTTAATCATGTAGTGTACGACCAGTCGTACTTAGTGTAATTTACAAAAAAAAATTTGTAAACGGATCCTATCTTATATATGAGCAGGTTATATTTACAAACTTTTTTGTTTACAAACTACACTATATTCTCCCGGGAGAATACAAACTTTTACAAACTATATTATGTTCTCCCGAGAGAATACAGTGTAAATTGTAAAATAATTCAAAAAAATTTGTAAACAGATCTTGTCCCATATATATATATATATATATATATATATATATATATATATATATATATATATATATATAAAGAAAGAAATAAAGGACTGTGTGTGAAAGGGAGCATCCTTTAGAAAGTTATAAAGACTTATAAGTCAACATATATAGAATGAAAAATACAGTTCCCAATAAAGGACTCGGATTCCCTCACCTGTTGCACCTTTCTATCAATAAAGCCCTTGAACTTGACCATAGGATTTGATCACTGAAATTCTTCCTGGGCCCCGTTGAGCTGGATCATTTTGTGAAAGAACTAATTTCGTTATCTGAGTTTGTTGGTTCCATGCACAGTTAAATTTGGTTTATTCATAGATGAAACATCAGATTACTTTTTGTATGATTACGTTTTAGATCTATGACTATGATTTTAAAGGCAACCATTTCTTTAACTTTTGGATAAAGCAGTATATTCCTCTTTTTCTTGGTTTCTTTAGTTAATAGATCGATTACCGTTACATGATGAGAAAAGTGCTTAGTTTGGAGGCTTTGATATGTAACTTTTTTTTCCTGTTGTATATCGAAATATATTTCTATATCGTGGTTTCGGAGACTTTTATTCATGTCAAGTTTTGCCCATGGCCACCTGTGTTGAAGTCTTCCATTATATATACATGTTTATGTTCGTGATTGGAGTACTAATGCTTAAATTGCTTGTTAGGGAATATTTGGTACAGTAGAAATTTTTATTTGTCCGGAAATCTCGATTTTCAAAAATATAATTTTTACATTCAGTTTACGATAATATCTGAAAATTTAAAATTTTAAAAATTTCAATTTTCCGAAAATCCGGAAATAATCGGTATACCAAACGACCCCTTATATTATTATTTGTACAGTTTTCTTAGTAGAATACTCTATATGGATGAGACCATGAAATATGCACTAGCCGATAAAGAACTAATTCATCGCTTAATTATGAGGTGAAAGTTACATAAATAATTTTATAATATATTTTTTAAGGAAAAATAATTTGTCATGTTACATAACAATAAACCATTTTTCTTACACACAATCTAAGCTGGGTTTCACTTTTGATTTTTTTCTCACTTTACTATTTAATGGACCCCACATATATCATGAGTGTGTAGGAAAATAATCTCTTGTCACGTAACATTATAAAAACAAAACCCATTTTTTAATATGTCTTATCACACAAGAGTTTATTAAACTTAAAAGATAAATAATATATAGCCTGTCTAGTGCTAAAAAAATTTATAATATTTAATTATTTATTTATAAAATGAAAACAATACGTAAGAATTGAACTCCATAGTCATGAACACTGTGAGATTTTTATATCATGCGTAAAGTCAATTCAACTTAAACACTTAAGTTATTAAATGAAGGTCATATTAATAATTTTATAATATATTTATGTAAGATCTTTGGCCTTGCAATATATTGAATGCGTTGGAGTACATTGCTAAATGTTGGAGTGTGAATGGGGATATATCCCTCCCCAAAAACAATACCTATATTTCTTGGTGGCTAATCTAAGTTTTTTGTCAGGTTCTCAAGTACCCAGTTCAGTTTTATACTTAGACTTTAGCTAAAGTTATACGTGCATTCATCATCAACAGAGTATGAGAGGTTTCTGCATGCCTGCTTGTCATACTTCTTGTGGTCCTGCAAAGATATAAATAAGAGAGAGAAACGAGCGAATTTCCTTATTCTAGATATGTGGATGCAAAATTGAAGTAGCTAGACGTTGACATTCATGAGTGATCCAATTATTCTAAAGCTATTTACGACATTCTCTTAGATTGTCCAGCCAATAAGGTAAAGGGTGCAAGAAGAAAGGAAGAATGAGAATCTAACACAACCTTTCACTTTTGTCACCATGTAATCCTCGAACATTTTCTTTGGATGAAATAAAAAGGTAAAAAGCGTAAGTTAAATTTATCTCAATGTCACCTATGATTCCTTTTATATATATATAGGCAAAATTAATTCTCATGTTGCACTCATCTCCTCTTACTCTCAATTCGTAAAATGTAACCAACTCTTTTTTTTTTTCAAAAAACTAATGGGACTCAATTTATTTCTATCTACAGAAAAAGTTGCTGATCTCCGGCCGCAGTAGAAATACAATGCCCATATATATATATATATATATATATATATATATATATATATATATATATATATATATATATTTCTGCAGTCACTTTAGATAAGGTTATTTACAGCTACCCTATTTTAAGTAAGTATGACCGGTCATACATTAAAATTGCATTTTCTCTCTTCGCCACATCAGCCGACAACGTCTGAGGAAAGAGAAAAAAAGAACAGCTTTATTGTTATAACTACGTATGACCGGTCATACTTAGTTAAAAAAAGATAGGTGTAAATATCTTTATCTAAAGTGATTGTAGAAATACTTTTTCCATATATATATATAGGGTTTACATTTCTACAGCAGATGTATGTGCAACAATCAAATACTTGCCATATATATACTTGAAAGCATTAAATGTGGGGAATCATAACCATCCAAAGGATGAAAGCATTAAATGCGGAAAATCATAACCATACACCTGTTGTTGCAGTACGTAAAGCGGCTGTAGAAATGATTTTACCATATATGTATATAAGGGTTTTCGTTTGTCATGCAACATAACATGGTAAAGTTTCCTACAGACACAATATTTCGTGGGGCACACAATTTATGAAAAAAAAGAAAAAAAAAATAAGCACGGAAAACGAATCTCTACAACATGCATGACATGGTAACTTTTCCTACAACATAACTCTTATAAAACTCATATATATATAAAGAATGAAAAGACAAATAAATGAAATTGGATTATGAATATATGGTCAAGATTAAAACATAAATTCATATGACTCTGTTAAGTTAAATTATGCGTTTGATCCTCCTAGTACTGTCTTTGGGAGGGGTTTAAATTTTAAAACCTTAATTCCAAGACCTGCTCTGAATCGGACTAGTTGTGAAACGATGAATCGATTGAAATATCTCCAAAAAAATTAAATAAGTAAATTATAACATTGATAATTGATAGAAATTGAATAATTAATATTAATTATTCTCATTAAAAAGATAATGAGCTCTTAATATGCTTCATATTGTTGTAAAACACAAATTTATGGATGACTTGAATTCTGAATTATGTGACTATTGGCACTAATGGTACAATTATCCGTCATTTATTTTTTGTAACCACTACACTAATAGAGTATCAATTTCTCATTTATGGTTGTATCCCTATATATACATGATGTTGTAAGATTCATAAATCCCGGATCATATATATGATTATAAAATACCAAATAATATGAAATTAAATTTGGGCACCTTGTTGGATCATCACAAGTCGAAGGAAAGAAGGGATTATATGTCAGGATATTCCTCTCCATAACCTATTCCAAATGTGGCAGCCTCAATGCGATGGGAGCATGACGGCTCATGGGGCTTAATCTCAATATAAATAGGCTAGAGAGGAGATCTAACCAACTGCCCTGAAAAGAGTTTGTATCCACTAGGTCTATTGTTGTCAAAAATTAGTCTAAAAACGTAGAAACGGTAGAAATACAGTGTAAAAACGTGTTAAAACACAAGTAGAAACGGTCTTTAGTAGAAACGGGTAAAAACGTCGTGTAGGAACGTAAAAACGATAGAAACACAAGTTTTTACGTTTTTTACCGTTTTTACTTAAACTCAATTGTTTTATAAATAAATAAAAAACTATTTTCCATTTTTTTAAATTCAATTTTCTCTTTTAATATTTTTGAACTTGTGTCTTATATAGTTATATGACTTAAATCTTTTAAATATGAAGTTATTAATTAAATTTTGAGTAGTGACTTATGTGATTTTTTTTACATGAATATATATATAATTTTGTATCTTGACCTTAAGTAGTAAAAACTTTACGTTTCGTCTCGTTTCTATGATTTACGTTTCTACCACCCATTTCGATTATACGTAGAAACTCGATTTTGACTATATTGACTGGATCCACCCATCATGGAAAAATCAAGGTCATACTAAAGCCTGCATTGTTGCCTAATTAGGCCCAATATCAACAGATGCCATAAGCCCAGCTCAATATGATCACAATGGGCTAATCAAAATAATGCAATTGGAATATCCATTAACCCGATTAATTTTAAAACATACAACTAATTAATTAATATTCCCCACATAATGAAAAATTTCTACCATTCTCCCACTTGGGCTATATTAATTAATTTACTATTATTTTAAAATTATTTTTATTTTGAAATGACTCTAGGTTAATAACTAAAAACTCATCTTACGTGGCCACGATTTTGAAAAGTAATATTTCAATTACAGCATAGCAACACAATTCAATCCAATATAACCTTATCATAGAAACATGGCAATCAATATACCGAAAATATCATAGCATATGACCTTCCATAGTCACATACAATAAGTATTACATTTTCATGAATTAGGGCCCAGTAGTGTAGTAAGAATTAGTGCTAAAATATGATCAACAATATAACACACTAATTCTTATTGATCCTCAATGTAATTTCTCAACAACATGAAATTATATTAGTGCAATTTTCAAACAACATGAAATTGCACTCCATAATGCAATTTCTCAACAACATGAAATTGCATTACCGCAATTTTGAAACAAATTAAAATTGCCTTTCAATCCGATTTCTTAACAACATGAAATTGTATTAGTGCAATTTTCAAACGACATGAAATTGCTCAGGTTAGTTAAACCAATATGTCACAATACAACATGAGATATCAAAATTTGTGACATCCAGACATCTTTAAGCTCAACATGCTTAAAGATACTATTCATACATATATTTCTCAGTCAACAGGAGAAATAACAATAACGATGATCATTAATTATGAAAATTCAAACAAATGTCACAAACATCATCAGTTTGCATAGAAAATTTATCAAAAAAGCAAATTGAATATGACTCCCACTAATCAAGATAATCAAAAGAATTTAAAATACTCAAAAGTAAGCCTCTATAACTCCTACTAATTAAGGGAATCAAAAGAATCTAAAGCACTCATGTTCTATACAAACAAAAAAGGCTCTTGTTTCATACAGTAAAAGAACATCTTATTAAAAAATAAAATGTCATCTACATAAAGTACCAAGAAGATATATCTACTCCCACTTATTTTCATGTAGATGCATTGGTCAAATATATATTTGTAAAATAATGTAAATAAACTAATAGAAAAGTTCACTATTAAGGCAATAAAGAATGCATCAAAATAAACTATAAGGCAACATATAACTTTAATTAAAGCAAATTATTACAACGGGGTCAACATAATAGTACATTTCTCTTTGGGCAAAATACACATACCAAAGTCTCAATCATGGTCAGGACATCAGATGAGTTATTCAATGAGCACAACAAGTTATCATAATAAGGCAAACAAATTAGTGCACTCCCCTTTAGGTAGAATGCACAAACAAGGTTAGAACCTCAAATGAATCAATCAATGAGCATAATATTGGGTTTGAAAATCTATCCCTTTTTGATAGATAGATCTCTAGACCAAATTGAGCCTCCAAAAATTTCATCTATAAAAAAAATTGGCTTGAGAGATTTGTCCCATTTGGGCAAAAAAATCACATAAACTAATGTACCTCCAATAACTTCATCTCCAACAAGCTTTCAATCAAAACACACAATAACCTCCTTTTGGGCAGAAAATTTTATGAAACAAATAGAAGCATTACCAAATCACAAAGAAATTTCCATGAATTAATACACGCAATCCCACTTTGGTGGTAGTCACCCGTAATAATTCATATATATAAACTCCTACACCTCTTGCCTAAAATCATAACACAATCCACAAGGTGTAACACCCTTATTGATCAGGAATTCAAATACAATAGCATTCTAAAAAAAATGTTTTGCATTTAAACAGTTCAAACGGAAGCATACAACTAAATAAATAAAAATATTCTATAAATTATATATCTTCATTTCTTATAATTTGACATAGTCAATAACTCATCAATGACATGGTTGTTGTTAGTGGCAAAACAATTTATTGACATACACAATGCAACAAGATTAAATTTGACAATAACAAAATAATTTATATATCATAAACTCCTTTTGGGCAGGGTATATAATATGCAAATATTTTTCACCGCATGAAGATTTGAACAACAAGGAGAATCACATACAATTATAAAAATTCATCCTCGTTGGGCAGACAAACTTTTAAATTATATATATTTCTGCTTACCAAAAAAATTATATATATTTCTCCATAATACCATGTGCAATTTAAAAATAATTTATTCCTTTTGGGTAGATAAATAATTTTAAATCATGTATTCCTATCAATAATTTCTTCATACAATTTTTTAAATTATTATATATAACAATCCCCTTTGGGAAGGTAATTAACATATAATAATTCAAAATAATATATTAATAACATGAAGCACTTAGCAACATGTGTTTACATGTGTTTCCAACAACATGAAATACTTCACAATATGTGTTTCCATAAATCATTTGCATTTGTTAATCCAACAAATTTGCCATAAAAATTCAGCACTTAACATTAAAGTATAAGACAAAAATTACTAGCTATGCTTAAGTAGGAGAGCGACAACAACTTAAGTCAATTTGGGGAAAGTGAATATTGCTATCAAGTTCATGACTCAACATAATAATTTTCCAGTAATAATTTAGATTCTCAAAATTCATGAATATATATATTTTAGAGGAAAAAAATTTACAGAAGCCAGAAGCGTCAAAAGAGGAAGGAGCATGAGGCGTCATTTTTTTTTTCTTGAGAGAGAGAAAGGGTTGAAAGTGGCAAATGAAAAACAGGAAAGTGATTCTCTTTTTGTATCATGAAACGGAGAAGCAAAATAAAATTGTTTCTTTTTTTTTTCCAACACAAAAATTAAACTGATTCATCCCGGAAACAAAAAAAAAAATTAATTTTACCAAAAGCTGTTTATATCTCAAAAACATAAATTTAAAAAAAAAAAAAAAATTGATTCTCATATAGTTTTCATGCACATCCTACTTCTATAGATGATATGTATACGGTGCTCGTTTACAATTTAACATCTAAAAATTTATGTCCTCAGCTAGCCCTTGGGAAGGTTCCAAAGTTTGGAAAAAGTTCAATATTAGCATCTTTCAACCTCATCTTTAACTAGGATTTTCATATTCACATCCCACCTGCAACCTTACATTTCAGACAAAGCTAAAACTTCTTCAAAATTTTCACGTCATTAAAAAATGATCATTTCACTTCATGAGACAATGATAGTTTATGTAAATGACATGAATGACCTTTAAATGACTTACCTAAGAACCCCTCCTCTTTTTGTGTTTTTGAATGAACGAAACGTCTCTATTTATAAAGATTCGCATGAAGTTGGAACAAACATTGCGTTTCACACACTATCACTTTTTCTTTTTTCTTTTTTTCTTTGCAGTTTTGAAGCCATCCCCCGGCCTAAGGAAGTTTGCCACATATTCCTTTCTCTTTTTGTTTTGCATTAAAGCCACTATAATGGGCTAGACCCACATCATTTACAAAGAATATTTGTTCATGTGAACGAAGTTCACGCACAAAATCAACAAGGTATATATTTTCCTTTTTAAACTCAAACTTGATTATTGATCTACTTTTATCTAATGGTTCACATGGCTAAAAAATTATAATCATTAGATAAAAATGAGATCAACAGTCAAGATTAGATTAAAAAAGTAACTTATACTGCAAACAAAAAGTAAACCGATTTTACCAAAAGCTGTTTATATCCCAAAAAAATTTATCTGTGACAGACACATATTCACCAGGATCCGTGGAAAGATCCTGGAAAAAAAAATCTGTCTGCAGCAGATAAAAAAATTTTGCCCAAAGGCAGAAACACTTTTTCATTACTTGAGATATATTTATCTCCGGTCAGTCCAAAACTACGTTGTTTTGTTTATTTATTTCATTATATTAATTGATTCACCTATGAATGGTTATGATTATCATTTTCTCTCTCCTCCTTTATCACCATTGATCCATCTTTGTACGGTTATAATTTAGTAGCCGGAGATAAAATTATCTCAAGCAACTTGAAAAACGATAAGTCATATATATATATATATATATATATATATATATTAGCAAAACTCTTCAAAGGAAAGTATTACAACAAAAAAGAAGTACGATTACCAAATAGTGATAGCTCAATTGGTAGCAAGGAGCTGAGTAAGTAGAAAGGAAAGGGCATTGGTTCGATCCCTACATGTCACCTTTGGAAGGGATTTGAATATCTTCATCCCTGATCCGCCATGCACTCCAAATCAGTCTCATAGCCGACTCAAAGAGTCGAATCTGTTGACATACCGGGATGAGCCAACTTGCTTCAAAGAGATAATTAGGATTGAGTTAACTCCAACAACAACAAAAACAAGGACTACGATTGAAATTAGATCCAGGAGTTGAAATTTGAAGGAGATCCTTGGTTTTCGAAGAATTCATCTTTCACGCTTTCAGCATGTGATATTAATCGTGATTTCAGTAAGTGAATGAACTTATTTGTCCTATAACTAAACTCCGACTGAATAGTAATGTGAACTATACTTTTACACCTAACATTGTTCTAGAAAATTATAAACTTGTTAGGTACTAACATGCAAAAGGGTTCAATCGAGATGTAAAGTTGCAAAAAAACTGCTATACGCTGCGGAAATGGTACAAACTTCTCCTAGCCACAAAATTGTATGGAGATCATCAATATGGGAATTGCAGGTAACTCCAACGTTTAAGCTTTTGATGTGACGATTTTTCCTTGAAAGCTTGGCTGTTAAAAGCAATTTAATTCATAGACTTGAATGACTTAAATGGTGAATGTATAATTTGCAACATAGGTTTAGAATATGAAAATTACCTACTTATCCAATGATGGAATTTGTTTCCTCTAACGCGAAATTTCACTTTTCTTCCGCATCCTACTATTCTCCCTTGGTGGCTTGCTTACTGCATAGGAATAAGTTGGAATGAGTAGATGGATATGTACAGCTTCTATGAAAACCTTGGATTGATAGAAATGATCATCCATTCCATGTAAAAATATAGCCTCCCTCTAAAACAGTGACAAAAAGCTAGTGAAGAATGAAAAGATTTCTAAAATGCCACAAGGCTCCCCATTTAATCTTCTCCGGTTTAATTTTTTGTTGACCACCTTGTTTATAAAGAAATTTGCATCCTCCCGAATTAGTTACTAATAAGAGCATGTCATGTTATAAACATATTATAAGAAAGAAAGAGACAAAAACATATTATAATTTTTGTTGGGTCGACTAATTTTGTTTTATTTTTTTTGTTCTTTCATAATTTACATTGGGTTCGAATTTACCTCTTATAAGATGTGTTATTGGGTTGATAACGAGAGGATTCGAATTTACCTCTTAAAAGATGTGTTATTGGGTTGAAAGACTCCTTTACCTTGGATTAGACACCTATTGTGACGAACTGACCATCCTTAATTCCTTATGTCTTGCTTAACTTCAATGACAAAGGCATATCTTCTGGCTAAAAGTAACGGAGTTAAAAGAAATTCAAAGCTGTATATAATTTACCTTCCGAATTTTTTAAAAGATCATACATAAGACACATTCATTCTTTATTAAATGTGCAAAAATCTGGCTAATAGAAATCGTTGTTTGTGTATCACTGTAATAGAATGCCTCATTTTTAGCGTCAATCCAGGCAAGTCCATAAAGAAAATAATTATTGAACAAGATTTGGCAAAACAATATCCGCCAAAAAAGGAACTCGTCGAAATTTAATATATAATTTCAAAAGGATTTCCAATAATGTTTTAGTATAACGTCGTTTATTTATGAATATATCAAATACAATATTAAGATAACGGTCCGCTGTAATTTGCTAGTGTTATTGGATATCGATTCTCTTGATGTCATGCAAACACGTCACAAGATGCACCAAACTACGATCGGTAATAAATAACCAAACCATTAATTCATCGAGGAAGACTGATTCATATTTTTTCCAGTATGGGTTAAATGACAATTAGCAATAACAAAAATGCATTTCACAATTTTCCTCATACAAATTTAGGCAAGACAAGCACAAACATGAATACCTAAATTGACAAAACATATCGTACAGATTATGTGCTGGTTTAGATGTACTTTAGACCAGATATATATTGTTGCCTAGTAATTAGATACTGGGCCACGGAATATATAACTCCTAATATACCCAAGATCCTAATCTTGAGAACATCTGTACATGCAATAGGAAGCAGATTAAGAGGCAAGGTTATCCATGGGGGTGAGTCACTCTGCTTCGTATAGCCCCATACATACCTGTTGAAAAGTATATGACTTGGAAACGTTAGAATGAGAAGGGCCAAATTCTTCACAACAAAAATCCAGTCTGGCCCACCGATTTGAAGACCCCATCCAGTATTACCATGCCAAACATCTTCCCATATGCTGTAGAGGGCAGTTAAAACGAAGTAGGCTGAGATGACAACAGTCACAGGAAAATATCTGTGTTTGTCCCCAAAACCAGCAACAAAATCCGAATCCTGATTAAGCAGCAGCAGGATAGGAGCCAGGAAAAATATAGCACGGTTTGAACCACCAGTAAGGTTAATATTCAGGACTAAGCATATAGCAAAGCACATTATTGTAGCAACGTTGCCAACCGCAGGCATCCAGGCTCCATCAGCAGCCATCCTCTTTATTGTAAAGGAGGGAACAGTAGAAGCCCGACTTCGCTGCATGAATCTCACTCTTGGCAGGGAACTAGCGGATACAGTTTGACCAGAATGATTATGTCTAATTCCACCCGAATCAATAACCTTTTCCCGCAAAATTGAAGCAAGTTTATATTTTATCTCCAAGGCTATAAGCATAAAGATTGCCGCATACAAACCAAGAAGAGATGTCCTGGCACCCTCAATAGCTAACAATGTTGTAAGCTTCTTCTCTTCCTCACCCAAATTTCCTATCTCACTATCTTCAAGAATATTTTTAATTCTAAGTTGGCCCTCCAAAAGATAAGTAACTGGAAAGAGAGCCACGAGCAGAGCAAATACCCAGGGTAAAAGCTTTGTGCTTGAAGCAGAGGGCAGATGAGTGAAGACAACAAAAACAGAGGCGCAAACCATGGTGACAACAATGAGAACATGCAGAACGCCTGCCCAGAGAAAGTATTCAGCAGAAATGTAGATACCAAGGGCCACCCCCATAGCAACGGAGTAAAATGTCCTTAATTCAACAATGTATTTAATGGGTATGATAGATGTGATAGACGCCAGAGTCAGCAAAGTTGCAATAATAAGCAGCCAAGAAGGCCAGGTAGGCTTCCCAGCTATATAGCCATAAATTGAGATATCATCAGCAGAGTGACGGGCCGTCTTGATTAGGTCCGACTGGTAAGTCAACGACATGGGAAGAGGTGGCTGCATCAAAATAAAAAGTAGACCAGTTGCCACTACCAGCACTAGACATCTTTTGGCAGACTGCAGGGACAACAAAAAGCTTATGATCAATCTTTAATATCTTTGCATGAATGAGGAAGACATGATGGAATGCTCTGTCAACCATAAATAATTTCTGATTGGTTAGGAATCATGTGACTACCCAAAAGTTTGCAAAGGATATCAAATAGTCCCCACTCCCAAACTAAACAATGAAAAACACTGGATTGGATAGTTATACATACCAAAACATGAGAGAAATGAATAGCAACAATTGGAATACAAGCCATTCCCGTCAACAGAATACAGAAGCCCAAAATTAAACCATCTGAAGGAGACCTTCCGTTCCACCACTGGAGGGCTTCAAAAATTGTTTCACGGCAAAACCATACAGATAAGGCAACTACACAGGCATGCGCATAACCTTGCCATTGTTTCATCCTAGACAATGTTTTCGATCTATCCCTACAAAATCCAACAACAGTGAAGCATAATAAGGCTGACAACAAAATCTAGAGGCATAATATAGGTTAAGATCCACCGAACAGACAAAATCCAGAGATTGTCATAATAATTACCTGTAAAGAAGCAATGGAGGAGAAACAGCCAATAAGAGAACAGCTGAAACCCATACAACAGACTTTGATGCAATAAACAACATGGCAAGCTTCGAAGAATAGAGGCAAGTCAAAATCCAAACTGCTTTTCCTCCAATCCGATGATCCACAGATAGCCTTCTCACCAAAGCCAAACCCAATAAAGTTGTCATCACAACCATGTAGCTAGGATACATTACTTCATCCTCAAATCCATAATAGTAAATGCTGGAGTAACTGAAAAACCGGTTCTCAATATAGCATAAGAGCAATGCATGGCTTATCAGACCAATCTCAGATAAAATATTTAACTTTGAAGGTAGAAGAGCTAAACCAGGAATAGCCATAGCCAGGACAGCATTTGCTACTATGAGTTTACAAAAAGATTTAAGGGACATGCCTGCCAACCAAATATTTAAATCCCAGAAGTTGTGCAGCACAAACCATGTAACCATCAAGCTCCCAAGAACAACAAAGGCAAAGTATGATGCTATACTCCTCTTTTCAAAAAATCGAGCCAAATAAAAGCCAGCAACTGAAGGCAAAGGAAGGAACTGCAAATTAAAGGTAAATAATAACTCAATAATAGAGTAAGAGAACCTATAAGGATAAATGAAATAAATATTTAACCACCAAAATAAGCGATACTATCAGCATCACCCAAAGAAGCCTTCACACGAAGAATTGATCATTATAAGAAAAAAACCAAGCAGTTGTATCATGAAGCAAATTAAGTTTAGCACACCAAACAGTATTTTCCAGTTTCCACTTTTAATATGATGAACATGGTGGTTAATTGAGGATCACAGCAAGGAGCAGCCATCCTCAAAAATGCTAAAACAGTATAGCGGATCCTAGAGTGACCCTTGTGCTGCAGATAGCAGATACAATTAAAAAGTTTCAAAAATTTATAAAACATATAAAAATACATAATTCAGAAGCAGGGATTAGTGGTAGGATCATCTTGTTAGTTGTAAACTAAAAGGTTGCAGCACTTTCCTTTGCAACCTCAAAGGCTCAAACTATTTTCTCCATCAGAATGGGTGGGATACCAAGATTGGAGCAAAAGATAATAACCCTCTTCTTTTCCCTTGGTTTTTCTTTATGTGGGGAATGGCTCCCTGTTCCACTTTTGGGAGGATGTATAATCTTAGAATCCAATTATTGGGGTCTATTTTCCCGCCTTTACTTTATCACTATTCTACTCAGGAAAATTATTTTCCGTTAATAGGTTTGTTTCTTAGAATTTCCTTTTTTTTCCTGAAACCTTAACTAATGACCGAGAAGCTTCAGATTTAGTTTCCCTACTGGTCTCAGTACTTTCTCCCTTTCTCATAAGTAATAACCAGGATGCTTGTCCTTGGACTTTAAACCCTCTGGGAACTTTTACCAGTAAATCTTGTTTTCAGTTTCTGGTTTTTAATCATTCTCCTCAACAAGGTTGTCAAGATCGTAAATCCTACATTGGATTGGACAATGGAGGTAGTAATGTAAAACATGAGATTGTAACACGAGACAAAAGATCCTACCTATTACCTAAAATTATATTCAAGAATACATATGCACGTGCGTATGCACACACATAAAATAAAATAACACAAATCAGACATAATATTATAATAACAATAAAATCACAATCGTAACTGGCATTCAAATATAATATACTCTTCCTTAACACTTTTGCACTGCCAGAACCAGTAGGAGCACTAGCACTAACATGTGCACTAGAACCACTAGGAGCACTAGAACCAGCAGGAACACTATGAGAGTTTCCCAACACCAAACAAGCAGAATCAACACCCAAAACAAGAAAATGACAAAAACAACACCCAACCAGATTTCACACAGCTCAAACCAGTACATAGCAGAGAATAAGAGCCAAGAGGATCCAGCACAAACCAGAAACAGGGAAAGTCATAAACCCTCCACCAGAAACTGCTCAGTTCAAGTCAGACAAGGACAGTCGAGATTGCACAGCTGAGGTCGTGTAGCCTAGTCACAGCACACACGAGGTTGAACCACCAGAACATTAGGGTTCAAATGGCGAAGGTTCAAAGCAGGTTAATTTTGGTGGGTGAATGTAAAATGCCATCGTCTAACTGTGGGGGGCTGGGTAAACTTTTGGGCTAAATGGGGTTTATTTTGGCATCTGCCCAACTCAAGAACTCAGCAGAAGCTTGCAACTTGATGGAAATGCATGTTCAAGGTGATTTTACTTTTCCATGCTAACAGATGATACACGAGCTATCCCACCAAAACATGCGCATCGGTAAGAGGAACAGGATTGCAGAGGCCAGAGGAACATGTAGTGTCATACGATCCTACAATCTGCATCTCAGCTTTGATTACCATGCTTCACAAAGTTCAGCCTTAAATAGATCTGGAAGGCCAAAGTTCTGTCTAATGTTAAGGATTTTGTTTGTAAAAGGTGCTTAAGAGGATTAAGAATGATTTGCTTCAAAAATGCAGACCTGATAAGGCTACTCTGTTGTTGATGGACCCCACATAAGTATGGTGGTTAATATCATAACATGACCCTCTCTTGTTCGTAAATAAAATGTGGATCCAAATCCCAGAATGTTTGCATTATGTGATACAAGAGTTCTTAAAACAAATAGCCGCCTCTCTTTGTATGAGGTAGCTTAGAAAGTCTGCAATATATACTTGGAGAAGGAAGTTGGACTTGCCACATAATAACTTAAACCCCGCCCCCCCAAAAAAATAAACTTTTTCGGAGTAGAAAGGAAAGGTAAACAAGCGCATTGGCATTGTGCACTTGGCATGGTATTAGCTGCAATTGAAAGGAGAATAATTCCAGAATTTTTAGTAACAATTATCTTTGTCAAAAAAATTAATGGGACAGGCTTGTCTTCCTAGCTTCTTTTCTTTATGGGTTTCTGCTCATGGCCTTTATAAGGGTGAAGGACATGCAAAGTAACTACATTGCTCTTTTCTTTAACACGCTTTTTCCGTCATCTACTCTCATAGCCGCTTTTAGAATAGTCATGAATCATTTTGTCATATTTCCTTTCTTAAGGAATTCTCCTTCTATCCAAAAAAGAAAAAAACTACCATAATTCACAGATACAATCATCTATCAAATCAAAAATAACGCATTACTATTCAAACAGCACTACTATAGCTCATCTCAGAAAAATTAGGAACAGAAATCAGGGTGAACACATTTCCGGTTCAGGAAGAGTTAATCAAAATCCAAAATAATGATTAAAGAATCCATATTCAAGCAACAATTACAGTGAATCATCAGCGATCATAAACAACAATAAAATGTGTGTGGAAACAGCTTACCAGTATGGGAAACCCCACGACAACTGCTCCGGCGGCACTGACTACTATAGCCGAAGTAGTGAAAGCGACGGAGCTGAGGGCGTCGGAAACCATACCCATGGCGTAAGAACCAGCAGCAGCAGCCCCTCCAAGCATAGTTATAGTAACAAGAACATAATTCAGCGGCGGCGGCACCTGAACATACCTCCCAAAGGAATGAAAAACAACCCTGATTTCCAAGGCAATCACCACGAAAACCAAGGCAACCGCACCATTGACGACTCGAATGCTGTGAAGCTGGCTAGGGTTTTTAGTGACCCACCAGAGCGCGCCCCTCGTGGATGCGTAAAGCTGAAACAGGAAGGGGATGAAGAAGAGTAGAAGCAAGTCACAGAAGGAAGCAGCGGAAGAGAAAACAACCGAGTAATGTGACGCAATATGAAACAAGAGAGGAACGAAGAGCAAATTAAGTGTGTGTAGACAACTCTCAAGTGGACCCAAGATGAAGCTATCTTGGGGAGCCTCTCCTCCATGGTACCTAGCTTCTTGCTTGGCCTTGAAGGAGGACACACGAGGGATTGAATAGACCCAATAGAAGAAGCAATTGAAGGCCATCAGATAGTACGCGGCGTTGTTGATTCCAACGGCGGCGATGGCAGCCCAGGCGAAGAGTGAGGAGGCGGTGATCGGGAGGCATGCGAAGAGGAGGCGCTCGAGGGCGACGACGACGGAAGGGTTCTCCATGAGGAGCCATTTGAACTGGAGGGAGGACCATACGCCGACGAGGAAGTTGGTGTGGGCGCAGAAGAAGGCGGCGAGGACGGCGAGGGAGACGGAGGAGTTGAAGGCGGCGAAGAGGGAGGAGGAGGCGGTGAAGAAGAAGGCCAATTGAGCGAAGATGAGTGAGAACCAGACGCCGAAGAACGCAGCTGGCTTCAAGTTAAGGGAGTCGAGGATGTAAGAGATCATGAGGCCGACGACGAGGGTGGCGACGACGGTGGTACCGCCGAGGTCGAGGAGGAAGGCGGCGGAGGGGATGAGGGCGATGGCGATCCGGTAATTATAGGCGAAAGCGGAGGGGTTTTTGAGGGATCTGGAGGAGGGGAACTCGTTGGTGTTGCTGTTGCTGTTGCTGATGCCATGGTACTGGGAATCGGTAGTGTTGTTAGGGTTAGGTCTAGAGTGAGAGGAAGAGGAAGAGGGAGAGAAAGAAGGAGCACTGGTGGAGGAGGACAATGATATGTGGGGGCGGAATGAGCGGGGCTGGAGCTCCGGCGACAGCATTTTTGATTAAAGACCACTCTGATTCTTCAGTTGACTCAACTCACCATTCACCACTCAGCATTCAGCATTCAGCAATGTAAGAAGATGAAGCTCTTCCTGCTATGCTAATTGTTTAAGTTCAGGAATCAGAATCAGGACTGTTAAACTAAACTGAACTAAACTATTATTGGGCCTCATTCAGTGGGCTGAAGAGACAAAGCAAAGCCTTCTGGGCTTCGCCTATCAACCTTCACTTGAGGGCCGAAGACAGTTCCCTTGCTTAGGAGCTTGATTGGATTCATTGGGCCTAGTGAGCTGGAAGTAAGGGATTGAATTTCTAAGATAGTGGCCACAAGCCCACAACAATGTGGCTTCTTGTTAACTTGATGTCGACATATAAATGTAGAACAAAATAAAAAAATTAAAATGCGTTCTTTCTCTCTCTCTCTCAAAATGTGTGTTTTGTGTGGCACAACTGCTTCTTTGTTCTTGCATTCGACAACTGCCACTTCTGTTCGGAACATGTAGTTTGTGAACGGTGGGATTAATTCATCATGTAAAACTCATTACACATCTTGTAGAACTCAAATACAGCTACATGTGCTGTTTTCCTCAATAATCGATAGCATTTTTCCGCCTAAAATAACTACTAATACTAATACACTTAAGCTTAAGCACCACAAAGAGAATAAACATTTTTATATTAAACTTTCACACGATCTTATCATACAAAATTTTACTTTTATCTCTCTCTTTATAAATATTTATACATTTTAATAAAACTTCTACTATTTAATGTTTATTAAAATAAAATAAAATAAAAACACAGCTACCTATAAAACAGTTGTAAATATATCATTATCGCCGCCAATAATATCCAAGAATATTTTGTTGCCTGGTGGTAGTGTACAATTTGCCCAATTAAATGTTGTACGGGTGACTGTTTAATTTTGTAATGTTCATATTCTTAAATAAATGTCAAAACATATAATACCTTTTGAATTTAAAGAGCATTGACATTTTTATTTAAATAATTACAGTATAGACCGTATTTTGTCCAAATTCAAGTTGATAACTGATTAAAAAGTCATACTCTCCTAATAATTACAAACAACATAATAATTAAAATGGAACTAAACGATCTTGCATACACACTTTGCCATTACTCAAATAAAGCAACTTCTATTAGTATACATACACAGTTGTAAATGGAAGAATTGTATATGCAGCATTATTTTGACAGAGTTTCAACTCCATATAATGCTAAACTGCGCAAGGATAATACATTCATAAACCTGCATAAGTGTGTACCGCTGGCTCATAGATCTGAGTTTTTAGTTATAAAAAAAGGTTCACACAGGACCACCTGGACTTACCTAACACCCCACTAAGTTTGTGTGCATTTTTGTGAAGATTTATTGAGCAAAGTTCCACTACTCTACCTAAAGAAAAGCATCAAATATAATAAAACAGAAAAATCCAAATCAACGCCTAAATAACTGAACTGAAGTGCAACTGCCAAACTAAATGAAGTCATAACATTAATAGGAACCAGAGGCATATATATAATGTTAACTCGACAAAAAATGACGCTTAACTTTTGGAAGGTACTCCATCTCTTCACTACCAGATAAAGTTTGTTACTAATCAGTGTTATCTCTGCCGGGAGAGATTTCAGATACTGAAACTTGGGTTGAATACTTTTTAATTCTCAAAGAAATAAGTATACTAGATAGAATACCAACTATAGGAAAAAAGAACGACCAAATTTGAGATTTCTTAGAGCCAGAGGCTGTAGCAACAGCAGCACCAGCAAGGCTTCCGATAGATGTATTTTGCAAGATCATGGGGACACATCCAACAGCAGTAGGTAGAAGAAAATCCACAAAGAACCCAACTTCAGTAGCAGCTAAAGCATAGTTAATAACATAAGAGGGCATAGGTGAGAAGCGGGCGAGAAGAACAAATCTCCAACCATCTTGCTCAACTCCTCTCTTAAGGAGATGAAAATATTTGTTTCTTTGGGCCCATCCCATCGCAGAGCTTGAACTTCTGAATACCAACCTGAAAGACCCCAAAATGACATATATTCAATTCAGCCCAAACACGGAGAGATAAACAGACTAGGAATTGAATTTAGCACATGTAATAGACAACACATTATTAACACAAGGAGATACTTCTTACAAGACAGGTAAAACTAGAATAGTCTTTAACAAAACTGCGTCATTCACTTAACCTATAAATCACCATTTAATAGCGTTCAATTCACAGGCAGCTACTCTCAGCTAGCTGTCAGTGGTAAAGTCCAAGAAGCAATATCTAAAAATGGCAAAGGCTTTCTTGAACTTCTATAATGAAGCTATAAATGGTTTGTACTCAACACGTTCTAAGGACAACATGAATCAGACAATCTATACTTCTTCCCATTCGCATGGATATAGATTAGGTTCCACCAAAGGGTGCCTAAGGACACAAGTTTAGGAAAACTTAAACTCATGTACAGAATTGTTTTGGTACAATGCCCTCCAACTAGCTTCCAACAGTACAATATTTTAAGGAAAATTAAATGCAATTTTCAAAAATCAATATTCAACTCATTACAAAAATCAAGGTTGGATACTGAACAAACAACTTTTTAAATTTAAAAGTATGTATTTATGGAATCAATATCAATGGATGCAAAAGAAAAGCATTACTTATTTCAGAAAAGGGAAAAGTTTTATTGAAATGCAAAGTGAAAAATAATCAGAACAACCAAAGAGGGGAATATATCTTCTGTAAACAAAACAAACACAAAGTCAGCAGAACAGAACAGCACCCTCCAATACCTTAAAATAATTCTACAAGCGAGATGCCCTAGAAAAAGGAACAAAAAGCCAAATAGACAATGATCCTAAAAAGTAGTGAATATATGACATTGAATTTGAAGCAGTAAACTGATTAAAAAAAAAAAACCCTGAAATGAGCTATAATTTTAATTTGAATTAAAAAACTTGAAGAAGAAGAAAAAAAAGAGTGAAAATGAAGAAGGGGAAAACGAACCTGCCGATGAAGAAGGAAAGAGAAGCAGCGAGGATTTTGGCAGAGAAGACGCAGAGAACGGAAGGGAAGAAACCAAAGAGAAGAGAAGCGGCGGCTTCGAAGAAAATAGCAGATGGCAAACAGAGAGCGATGGAGAGAGTATGTAATGAAACGTATAAAGGGATCGCCCAAAACCCTAATTTTTCAGACCATTCTCTCAGAAACTTCAATGCTGTCTCCTTCTCCCAACCGATTCCATAACCATAACCATAACCTCTCCACAATGCCACTAACCCCACCAACACCCCAACTTTCCACCACCACCGCCCCATCATTTTTTCCACCCTTCTTCACCCCCCTTCTCTTTTAACTTCACCTTATTGGTTATAATCTATTATTTTAATTTCTTCCTATTCTTTGCTATTAAAATAACCCATCTATTTAACTATATTGTTTATGTTTTTATTTTATTTATTTTTTTGTGATTAGGTTTTTATTTTTAGCATGTATCCTAATTCCTAACACGATATTAATTTTTGTTTTGGATATCATCGTAACTGTCTATTCCCACAAAGGGAAACCTCGTCTCATTAGAGCTCCAACTTCCTTATCACCAAAACCATATTCTTTTGGATTTCATAATTGTGGATTTTATCATAAATTATGATTAGTTTGAATTAGCATGTTAATTTCTCACTTTTAAATAAATAAGTATTTATAATTAGCGTGTTATCAACTTATCAAAAACACACATATATATATATAAACATTTTTCATTAAATATATAAAAATTAAAAAAATTATTAAACATAAAAATTTTAGAAATGGTTCATAAAACTTGAGTAAATAGTAAATTCAAATGAGTTCAGTTTAAGAAAAAAAAAAAGGCGGGGGGAGTGTAATTCCTTTCAAAGGACACACACTTATATCCTTTTAAGAAAGATAAGGAAACAAAATATGGGGAGAGAGAGTGAAGGGAAAAGTTTCTAATCGAAAATTAAAAAAAAAAAACACTACATTCATCTAAAAGAGAACATCTTCCATACAATCATTGTTGTTAAAATCTTGATTTATCATTACGATTTTATGCTTTTACGATTTTTTTTCATCAAAACGATTTTACTAATATTCCAAACGTTTTTAGGTTTTTACGATTTTTTTTACATTACGATTTTACGTTTTACGATTTTTTAATTCCCTTTCGATTTTACTTAAGATCTCGATTTTAACAATATTTCATACAACTGTAGTAGGTAATTGTTCCATTAAACAACTGACATTTGGATAAAAAAATATTTCTCTCTCACATGTGTATAAATATAACAGTCATTCATGAATTTCTATTTGCCGGTAGTACCAAACAAATAGTACTACATTAGTATATTAGATATTTTCCATCTAAAAGGACCATCCTTTTAAACGATAGACATTTTTTCACAAAAAAATTGACTCTTTTTCTTATTGAATTAAGTTTGTTTTTTCAGACAAATTGGAGTAACTTTTTCTTGACTTAAAAGCTAAAAATAATAACATTTTTAAGTTAGAAGTTATTTAGTAATTATATAAAATTTTAATTTAAAAATTATTTAGAAGTTCAAACTAGAAATAAGTTAAAACAATAGGATAAGAAATAAAAAAAAAATTTCTTAAAAAATAATAAATACTCAGTTATCAATATATGCAAAAATAGAAATAGATTTGTTTACATAAATCAAGTTATATATTGAAATATCAATTTATAACAAATATGATTAAAATATTTTAATTTATTTATATAAACAAATAATTTTAGAAAAAAAATTAGTGTATTAATATTCTTAATACATTGATATTTCATTTGCCTCGATCGAGATCCTGAATTTAAAGGATCTAATTTTGTTATTCATATCACTTTCGTTTTTTATTTATTTTTTCCCCAATATTTTTTTGCCTTTATTTCTAACATTCATATCACAATAAAACACAGTACTTTACCGCTTCTACTTATCAAAGACTTCGTGATAAACTTAATTCCTAACTATCATTTCTACCTTACATTTTGTTATAATCATCCTTCTCCTCACGTATGTTTCATCACTACATGGTATTTGAAGACTGTTTATTCGATTCGAGACGGTTTCACTTAAATCACCTCCAATTGATACATAGAGACAGTACTTTCGGCAGTTTAATTGATTTGAGGCGATTGACGTGCAACCGCCTCCAAATGTATATTAGAGGCGGCTAAAATAATCGCCTCCATTTACAATTCAGAGGCGGTTACATTGAAACCGCCTCTAATTCCTCTCTTTAGAGGCGGTTAAACCATAACCACCTCCAAATATATATTAGACGCTGTTAAAATAATTGTCTCCATTGATCATTCAGAGGCAGTTGAGATATAATCGCCTATAAATGTAGCAATTAGAGGCGATTTCAATGTAACCGCCTCTGAATGGTAAAGGGAGGCGATTATTTTAGCTGCCTCTAATATACATTTGGAGGCGGTTGCACGTCAACCGCCTCAAAATATACATTACAGGTGGTTAAAATAACCGCCTCCAAAGCATATTTAGAAGCGGTTCATGATCTATCGGACAGTGAGATTCAAAGAGGAAAATCTCTTTGTTCAGCCGATGGATCGTCCTCAAATTTGGTTAGTGTGTTCTTCTCTTGTAATACTTTAATCTAACCGTTCAGATTTTTAAGTTGAATTATCTGGTGTTATATATAAATTTCTAAAGATGACTGTTGCACATTAAAAAAAACCATCTCACCTTCACTTTTAAGTCCCAAATTGGACGTCACTTGTTCCTCTTTCTCCATTCCCTTCTATATAACAACTCATACTAACACACACATATACAAAATTCAATAAGTCATTTATATTCAACTAATAACAATTATATTAATTTTTAAAAATAATTTTTTAAAAAAAATATATATTAACTAATCACTATCGGAAATTATATTAAAAAAAATTAAAAATAAAAATTATATTAACTTTTAAAAGTAACAATTTTAATAGTAAAAATTTAAAATTTAAAATTTATATAATTTTAACCATTTGGAGGCGGTTACACGTTATTTGGAGGCAGCTATATAACCGCCTAAGCTTGTCTTTTGGAGGCAGTAGTGGAGGTGGTTAAAATAACCGCCTCGGAATATGTTTTGAAGGCGGTTAGAATAACCGCCTCAGATTGTCATGTAGAGGCGGTTATTCCAGCGGTTTCTGAAAACTGTCGTATTTTGCCTCGCGACAGTGGTAAACGAGGCGGTTTATGAACCGCCGATCCAAGCATTTAGAGCAGCGTTTTAAAACTCGGACCGGTCATCGAACCGGTTGAGGTACTAGGTCACTGGATCACTGGTTCAACCAGTTTTACTGTTCACATATTAAAAATATAAAAATATTACTTATAATAATAAAAATTCACATAAGAAAACTATCTATGAGCTTCAAAAAATAAATTGGTTTTCAATGATAGCAAATACTATATACTTCTAAGCTTCTAGCTCTAGACCGTTGAGATGATATTATGAGACCATAAGTGTTTATCACCACTTAACTTCATGAGATCATTATAAGATGCAACTAAATTACATAAACGAACTACACTAATCTAAAATACCTTATTATTTTCACCTTACTTTTAATCATATTCATCATAAAATATGAATAGGATTTAATTCAAGAGTTCTTATCAACAAAAAAAAAAAAATTACCAAAAAAAAAGAAGGAAAAATCGGTTTAACCCGAGTCAACCGGGTCGCCGGGTCAACTGATCCAATCCGGGCTGACTGCATAACCGGTCTAACTACATGCACGGACTGGGGAACCCACCGGGTCACGGAGTCCCGGGTCGACCCGGCCGGTCCGAGCCGGGTTTTAAAACACTGATTTAGAGGTGTTTTGAACCGCCTCAAAATGCCAATATAATCGCCTCTGAAAACCAATTTTCGTATAGTGCATCCTCACCTGAACCTGTAATAATACTCTTGTGCTTGTAATATATCTCAAGTATCACTACAAAATGTAGTGTAGCCTTCCAGCAATTTACGATGTTTAAACATGTAACTTTTTTATTATTTTTTCTTTCTCTGACTCTATTCAAGAATCTAACTTTTTTTCATTATTAATAACCACAACTTGGAAAAGTGAGGCAATAAAAGGAAAAGCGAGGTGGAGTAATAGAAATGGTATTTGCTATATTCCACTTTCACTGTACAAAGGAACATCATATATGGACGTGAATATTATAAAAGTTTAAAATAGAAGACTTATCTACAATTCAAATTTGAAATAGAAACAATCATAATCCTATTATAATAGCTTCATAATTACAGCTTCATCAGATGACCCAGCACATAATCCTACAGTCTCATCGTATCCTTGTAACTGATGACTCAGCGACAATTGGCGACAACCTGTTTTGAATTTGATCTCATCTTCATCACTCCCCCTCAAGTTGGAGCATGTAAATTTGAAATGCCCAACTTGCTGAATAATGAAAGAAATGGTCCCTTGCCCAAAGCTTTAGTAAAAAACATCTGCCAACTGCATGTGGGATCGAACATATGAGGTGGAGATGGTTTGCGCTTGGAGATTTTAACGTACAAAATGGTAATCAAACTCGATATGTTTAGCGCGATCGTGGAATACAGGGTTGGCTGCTATTTGAAGAGCAGCATGGTTATCACAGTAAAGGGACATGGGGTTGTTATGAGTTACCCCTAAGGAAGCAAAGAAACTTTTTAACCAGACAAGCTTAGCGGTTATAGTTACTATTGACCTATATTCAGCTTCAACAGATAACCTTGAAAGTGTGACTTGCTTTTTTGGCTTCCATGAAATAGAAGAGACACCAAGCAATATAAATAAACCAGTGATGGATCTCCGGGTAATAGTGAAAATAGCCCAATCAGAGTCACAATAAGCGTTGACATGCAACGTAGAAGTGGACTTCATGAAGAGTCCCTGACGTATATTTTGTTTCACATAACGAAGTACGGTCATGACAGCATTGAAATGTTGTTGTTGTGGGTTCTGCATGAATTGTGACTGGTATAGATTGCATAGCTCAAGTTAGGCCTGGTGATGGTCAAATAAATTAATTTACCAATTGTTGTAAATAGTAATTATGTAGTCATTTATTTGTATTTATTTAGTCCGTTACTTGTATATTGGGCCAAGCCCATTAGGTCAAAATTAGGTCAAGAAGTCTCTATAAATAGATACCCCTATGTACAGATTCAAATACGATTCAATAATATTTCAAATACCCTTTTATTTCAAGTTGGTATCAGAGCTCTCGATCCTGAGGGCTCTGCTTCCGCGCCTATTGTCTTTAGAACAAGAACCTTTTATTCTTTTTGTCTCTCGCTGCCATCAGCCGCCACCGGATTTTTTTTTTCCTGGGACCTCTTGGACCGAGAAGATCTCTGTTATACTGGATCTCTGTTACTGTTCATCGTCTCCATTATTCTTCATCACAAGACAACATCTGTTCATCACGATTGGACCCTTTCCCGGTGGTTTTTCAACTCCGAACAGACCCCCAGAAAGAACCGCGCTCACCGGACGACGTTGCTCCAGAAATTTCAGACCGGACGGCCACCGCACGCGCCCACACGCGCCGCCCCTTCAACCGCGAGTGAAGCCCACGCGCAGCCAATCTCATCGGCCCGTGGCGGCGCGTGAGACCATTTTTCCGGATCGGACCACTGCGATCTTGATCGTCCCTTCATCCTCTTTCTGGATCTGTGCTCCTCTCTTTTATCGGACATCGTTTGGTATTTATTTGTGATTTTTTGGCTTCTTGGAGTTTTTCTTTGACCATTTTCTGTGCAGTATGGCCTCTTCTTAAAGGAGTTCTTTTTCAAAATTTTATGATGGTACCTCTTCTAGACCTAAGAGAGATTATCGATGGTGTTCTTATTGTAAAAGAACAGGTCATATCAAGGATTTATGCTTTCGCCTTTATGGAAAGCAATATGTCTTAGAAAAGATGGCAAAGTTGCATGGTCAAGCGCATTTGACTTCCTCTGAAATAACTCCTACACCTAATAAGACCCAACCTGCATTTCGTCCAGATGAGTTGGAACGGCTCCGAACCATTCTTGATTCTATGAGTAAGCCATCTGATACTAGTGCTTTAACTATGACTGGTATGAGCTCCAAAACTTATTCTTTCCTTTCTTCATGTAATGATTTTAAACATTCTTGGGTTGTTGATTCTGGTGCTACTAATCATATGGCTTGTTGTGCTGACTCCTTTACCTCTTATCATCCTACCATTGGAACTCATACAATAGCCGTAGCTGATGGCTCTCATACATCAGTTGCGGGTTCTGGTGACATAAACTTACAGCAGTCCTTACATCTTAAGGATGTTCTTCATGTTCCTAAACTCTCCACGAATCTTCTTTCTATTCATAAAATTACAAAAGATTTGAATTGTACTGTAACCTTCTATCCTACCCATTGTGTTTTTCAGGATCTCGCCACGGGGAAGACGATTGGTAGTGCTAAAGAGCAAGGTGGGCTGTACTATCTGGTGTCACAATCTCCTGCAAATAAAGTAACAAATCACATCTTGATGTCTCATGGTCAATCAACTGCTGATTCTTTGATTTGGCTTCATCATAAGCGCTTAGGTCATCCTCCATTTAGTTTACTCAAATCTTTATTTCCGTCATTGTTTTTGTCTAAATCTGTTGAGTCTTTTCATTGTGATGTTTGTGAATTTGCTAAGCATCATCGTGTGTCTTTTCCTTCTAGTATTACTAAGAGTGTTGAACCTTTTGATCTTATTCATTCTGATGTTTGGGGTCCCTCTAAAGTCCCTCATGGTTCTGGAAATAGATGGTTTGTTTCTTTTATTGATGATTGCACTCGTGTAACTTGGGTGTACTTAATGTGTGAAAAGTCTGAGGTACCACAACTGTTCTTTCAATTTTATAAATTGATTGAGACCCAGTTTGGTAAAAAAACTCAAGAGACTAAGAACAGATAATGGTACTGAATATGTTAATCATAGTTTTTCCCAATTTATAAGAAATAACGGTATGATTCATGAACTTACTTGTGTTGACACCCCCCAACAGAATGGGGTTGCTGAAAGAAAAAATCGTCACCTTCTTGAAGTGGCTCGTGCATTAATGTTTCAGACACATGTACCCAAATACTATTGGGGAGATGCTATTCTTACTGCAGCATTCTTGATCAACCGTTTACCCACTCGGGTACTTAACCATGTAAGTCTTATTCACTCTATGACTTCTTTTTTCCCTTCTATTCCAACTATGATGAGTCTTCCTCCACGAGTGTTTGAGTGTGTTGCTTTTGTTTATGTTCATAAACATCATCGTAGTAAGTTGGACCCTGGGGCTATTAAATGTGTTTTTCTTGGTTATGTTCCTGATAAGAAGGGCTACAAGTGCTATCACCCTAGTAGTAGGAAATTTTTTGTTTCTATGGATGTTACATTTCAGGAATCTGAGTCCTTTTTCCAAGGTCCTCATCTTCAGGTGGAGAATCCTTCACCAGAAATATCATCACCTCCCTTCTTTGAGTTTGAATCATCAGTGTCTACTCCTTTACCTATGTCAGTATATCCTCCACCTGGTCCTGTTCCTCCTGTGTCTGTTTCTCCTGTGTTTGTTCCTCCTGTGTCTGATCCTCTTGTGAGTAATCCTCCTGTGACTGATTCTCCTGTGATTGATACATCAAGTACACCAGAGATACGAAATATTATGACACCTGAAAGAAGGAAACAACCCACATTGTCTCAGCAGCAACCTCAATCGTCTGAACCACTGGTAAGTCCTGAATCTCATATTTCTGATCATGATGTTAATACTTCTGATGACTTACCCATTACTACTGATTCTGATGATTTACCCATTGCTCTTAGAAAAGGAAAAAGAGTTTTTCCCAAGAAATCTTGTCCCTCTTGTACTCAATACCCTATCTCCCAGTTTGTTTCCTCTGCTAATTTTTCTGTGCAGCACAAAAGCTTTGTTTCAACACTAGACTCTATTGCAATCCCAAAATCAGTACATGAAGCCTTGAAAGATAGGAATTGGGCTCAAGCCATGCAAGAGGAGATGAATGCATTGGAGAAAAATAAAACATAGGAGGTTATTGATAGACCTACTGGAAAGAAAGCAGTAGGGTGCAGATGGGTTTATGCCCTGAAATATAATTCTGATGGAACTCTTGAGAGATACAAAGCTCGATTAGTTGCCAAAGGTTACTCTCAAACCTATGGCATTGATTATGAAGAAACATTTGCTCCAGTTGCAAAGATGAATACGGTGAGAGTTTTGTTATCCCTTGCTGCCCATTACAATTGGGATATAAACCAATTTGATGTGAAGAATGCTTTCCTCAATGGTGAGTTAGAAGAAGAAGTCTACATGGAAATTCCGCCTGGTTTTGATTCTGTGAAGGGAGAAAATAAAGTTTGTAAATTAAAAAAGGCCTTGTATGGATTGAAGCAGTCACCTCGTTCCTGGTTTGGAAAGTTTACTAAGGTTATGATGACCTTAGGATATAAACAAAGTCAAGGAGATCACACTCTTTTTTTCAAGCACTCCCAAAATGGGAAGCTTATTGTGCTCCTTGTATATGTTGATGATATTATTATCACAGGTGATGATTTTGTGGAGAGACAGATTCTGCAAACACGGCTTGCCTCTGAGTTTGAAGTCAAAGACCTTGGAAAACTGAGATATTTCCTAGGGATAGAAGTAGCTCATTCGAGCAAAGGAATCTTTATCAGCCAGAGGAAATATGTCCTTGATCTTCTCAAAGAAGCAGGAAAGCTCGGGTGTAAACCCTCTAATACGCCTATTGAGCAGAATCACAAAATGGGCTATGAAGAAGAGAGTCCTCCAGTTGATAAAGGACAATATCAACGGCTAGTTGGGAAATTGATATATTTGGCCCATACTAGACCAGACTTAGCTTATGCTGTTAGTGTTGTCAGTCAGTTTATGCACGATCCAAAGGAGAAACATATGCAGGCAGTAGAGAGAATTCTTCAGTATCTGAAAGGTACTCCTGGTAAAGGGTTGTTATTCCGACGTGATGGCAATCTATCTTTAGAAGTCTACACAGATGCTGATTATGTTGGATCTGTGACTGACCGTCGTTCTACCACTGGTTATTGCATGTTTCTTTGTGGTAACTTGGTGACGTGGAGAAGTAAGAAACAAGATGTGGTCGCCAGATCAAGTGCAGAAGCTGAATTTCGAGCTATGGCTCAAGGCATTTGTGAGTTACTGTGGCTGAAAATTGTACTTGATGATCTAAAAATAAAATGTGAGGGACCTATGAAGCTGCTATGTGATAATAAGTCCGCTATTTGTATAGCTCATAATCCAGTTCAACATGATCGGACTAAACATATTGAGGTCGACCCATTTCATCAAAGAGAAACTTGATAGCGGGTTGATTACCACTCCATACATTCCAACTGGGCGTCAATTAGCTGATCTATTGACAAAAGGGCTTCCTTCAGATAGATTTCAAGAACTTGCTAGCAAGCTGGGAATGATAAATATCTATTCCTCAGCTTGAGGGGGAGTGTTGTAAATAGTAATTATGTAGTCATTTATTAGTAATTATGTAGTCATTTATTAGTAATTATGTAGTAATTTATTTGTATTTATTTAGTCCGTTACTTGTATATTGGGCCAAGCCCATTAGGTCAAAATTAGGTCAATAAGTCTCTATAAATAGAGACCCCTATGTACAGATTCAAATACGATTCAATAATATTTCAAATACCCTTTTATTTCAAGTCCAATGAGTCTTCGATATCTGGCTGGGTCACTGTAAGTTGGACCATCGGCTAAGGCAAGCTGGCGATAAGGTTCCATAGGCGAAGAAGCTGATTTACACCCGAGAAGACCAGCTTCATGCAATATTTCCATTGTATACTTACGCCGACAAATAGAAATGCCAGTATCGTTGTGAGCTATCTCAAGACCCAAGAAAAATTTTAACGGGCCCAAATCCCTAATTTTAAACATGTAGTTGAGATATTCTTTAACTTCCTTGCAAGCAGTAGCGAGAACCAAATCATCAACATAAATTAATAAAGCAAGAAACACTTACCCACGTTGTAATGTGAACAATGTGTAGTCAGCTTTTGATTGGATGAAGCCATAGGATACCAAGGATGAGCTGAGTTTTGAGAACCAGTTCCTAGAAGATTGTCTTAATCCATACAATAATTTTTGAAGACGACAAACTTTGTGTTAGGAGCTTGAGGAAAAACCAGGAGACAACCGCATATACACCTCCTCAGAGAGATCCTCATGCAAGAATGCATTATGGACATCCATTTGATGCAACTCCCATTTCTTAATAGCTGCCACAACAAGTAGAGTATGAATGCTGACCATCTTTGCCACTGGAGCAAACATCTCATTAAAATCTTCTCCAGTTATTTGATTGTTGCCTGCAATCACCAATCTTACTTTGTATTTGTATTTGATGCGATAAACCCAATTGTAGGGCAATGCGCGCTTTCTTGGTGGCAAGTTCGTGATAGTCCAGGTTCGATTTTCTTTAAGTGTGGCAATCTCTTTTTTCATGGCCTCAATCCATTTGGCATCACTCATAGCCTCCTTGAAGGTTTGCGTCTCATGTCCTTCATCAATTGCTGCAAGAAAGGATGTGTACGGAGAAGAGAGCTTAGCATAGGAAACAAAATTACTAATAGGGTATCGCGTACATGAGACTGGTCTAGGATCATTACTAATGGAAGGTGTATGTGTATCAACAAAATGACATTTGTAATCCACCTACTAATTTTAGAATCCTTCGTTAAATTTTTATAATTTTTTGGTTTAATACAAATTATTACCTAATATTCACGTTCAAATGAAAAGAAAATAGACAAAAATATATATAGCCTTACTTTGTGCAAAAGAAAAGAGTCAAATTAACGGTGTGCAACCTAATGTGCAAAATCTCTCTTTGGGAGGAACATTATTTGTAAATATAAATTTAGAATAAAGACATGACTCAAAAACAAATACAACTACTCCATAAAAATTGATGTACATCTTAAAAAAAGTTATCCTTTTAGAGTTTCTAGTTTTTTTATTTTTATTCATTAAAAGTTTTCTTTTATGATACTAGCTTTTATAAAAGGGATAGATTATACTTATAAACTTTTATAAACTATACTATGTACCACAGGTAGTATATGCTCAAGTAGTATGTACTATCCGTAATACATAGTATAGTTTGTAAGAGTTTGTACACAAACAGATTATAAATATAACCCTGCTCTTTAAAAAATATGTTTGATTAAGCTTGTCTTCTAAGGAAAGGACAAGATAGAAAAAATGTCACCCAAAATTGAAAATGGATGATAATACAATAAAAAAATCACTTCCCGTTAAACCCAACTAGCGAATGTGGGGTGGAGAAAATCCTTGTACGCAGTTTTACCCTTGCATAATTGTAAAGAGATTGTTTCCTGGATTCGAACCCATAACCTTTTAGTCATGAAGGAATAGTTTTACAATCATGTATTAAAAATATTAAGTGAATTCGTTTATAATATTAAAAAAATGTGAAAAAATAAAAAGTGTTAGAAAAATATAATATCAAAACATTAATATGTCATTTATCTAACCGCTTAATATTTTAGATTGAATTGATTATTAACATGGTATATGATATTCTATGATAAAGTGATCACGAGTTTGATTCTCACCATCTCATTCTATCAATAAATAATTAAATACTATAGAGTTTCAGAGCTAGGTAGATGAGTCTATATGATGCACCCCGAGTGATCATCTCAGAATGGGCTTAAATTCAATTGGGTCTTTAGAATTGGCCTTCTGAGCAAGGATCATGCCTTGCAATAAACATCAACATTTTTTGGGCTATCGGGTCATTTTCATGGATTTTAAAATTATTTTCTATTTAATTATTATATTTTATTTCAGTGGTGACAATTTCATAATTTTAATTATTTGGCTTTTCATTGCCTATTTAAGGGTGTGGTGAACCCTAATTTATTCGGTTATTTTGGTTAAATAAATATATTATTAAGAGTTGTGACTACTTTGAATCTTAGTTCTTTCTGTTTATATGCAATTCACATTTGTTTGGTAATATTATATATTACTTACCCTTCAAGTACAATGAACTATTAAGAGAGAGGACATGAATTGACACTTTATATGATATAAGAGCTTGTGTGAAGATTGTCCAATCTTCACAATTGCATAAAATGAACCAAAATCCCATGAAACAGTCTGATCCGCTAGATCAATGTGCCGTTCTCAAGTTTGTGAAAATGGAGATTCCAATGTTTGGTTGTCAAGATCCAACAATTGGATTTTTCGCACATAAATCTACTTCAGGATTCAGCTTAAAAGATGGACGAATGAGAGTAGTAGAAATAAGGATATTAAGGTAGACGTATGGTCATACAAGAAAAGATAATATAAGAAATGAAGATATTCAAGAAAAAATAAAAATAGTATCAGTAGCTGAAAAGATGAGAAAACATAAATTGAAAAGATTTTTACATATAACACAAATTAAGACCCTTAGAAGCTGATGTGAGAATATAAATTTGTTACCTTACTTGGGGACAAGCAATAAAACAAGACTTGATAAAGGTAGAATTATATTGATGAATGATGTATTTTAGAAAGATTTGAAGAAAAGCTATTAGCACTATAAAGGGGTAAGCACATTTTGTTTTTTATGTTTCAAATGATCCTGTCTACTCCTCTATTTTTTTCTATAGTTCCTTTCATTTATTTATTTTTCTCTATTTTTTTTTTCTATTTGTTTCCCTCGTATTTATTTCTCTCTCTTATCTGCTATCTTTATTTTAACTTTATATTTATTTACTTTTTTATATATTTTAAATTTTAAATTTTATTTATTTATTTATCTTTTTATTTTTTAAAAATTCTCAGTCAGGTATATTATTTCCTTAATTTAATGCAAACAATAGAGACATTATGCAATTCAGCTGCGAAAATAATGTATATTATATAATAATTTGATACTTCTTTTAAATCGCATTTTGACACCTATCACCCATAGCCGCAAGAGTGTAAATAAATTAAGCCCTAATTAGGACACCCACTTCATTATTTGTAAATGTTTAACTTTTTGGGAAATACCTAATTTTGTTTGGGGCACACAATACCTAATTTGTTCAGTAATTATTCATTAATTCATGCTTTGTGACAGCATAAAAACCAAGCATGCTACGAAAAAAAAAAGAAATCAATATTCGTACGTATGTGTTAGTGTTACATCATGGTGAAAGAGAATATCACGTAAAGTTGAAAAAGATAATTAAAGCATCCAAAACCACATATATAGAATTAAAGGGATTATACTTTCTTAGTTTTCCTAACACAATTTTGTTTCGTGCAGATATAAAATAGTGGATGAAATCTATTTATTTATTTTTCTCTTTTTTCTTTTTAGTGATTTCACCCATTTTTTTTATAGTTAGATATCTATTTTATCTCATGTAATATGAAAAATTATATTCCCATGTATAAAAACAATGGAAGTTTTATGTCACCTGCCAATCAGGCAAGGGTAGGTTACCGAATTAAGGTGGAAGAACCATTCAATCCAATAATGAAATAGTTATTATTAAGCTGTTCTGAAAGCGGTGCATTGAAAATTGGTACTGTATGTCACACAATTTAAATAATTTGGTGAAGCGCAAATCTTAAAAAAGAAAAATACAGAGAATGCTATATGAAAAGTATTTAATATGAATAAAATGAAAATAGACAACCAACATATTGCATTCAAAATTTGAAAGCAAAAGAATTAATTTATATAATTTTTATTTTATTGTAATTGATATTTGCTCCAACTTATAGTGTCGTGACAGTTGTAGAATCTTATTTTGATAACAACTTTTTGGAATGTGATAGTTATACAACAATGAGAAGTATGTGAAAGATTAGGTTTATGTCACTAACAGAGTTAATATTTCTTTGCACAACGCAGTTATAGATAAGTGTAATATAATATTTTGTCATTAGCCATCTATTTTAAGATTTTAAGTTTGTAAATTAATTCCTGATCATATAGTTATAGAAACTCTGATATTATATTATGAACTAATTAATTATTTCAAAAGTTGAAGATGTTAAATGAAAGACTGTTTTTATACCTTTATATCTCAACACTTTTTTTTTGGTGAAATTTATATCTCAACACTTTATATCATTAATTTTTCATAATAGAATAGTTATTATGTGAGGCAATTTGTGTATAATTTAGGCCATTAACAAAATTTGCAATAGAATTCATAGTGTCGTCTAATTAATAATTTATAAAGAAATACATGGGGAAAATGTGAATAAAATCTATTTATGAGTATTGTTTTTTTTTTAAATTGAATATAACAATAAAATCGATTTAATTTATATTTTTTGATATATTTCAAAAATTAAAACTAACGTATATTAATGAAGTTTTTAATGTTTTTCATTAATGTGATATTTGAGAAATATAATTTATATGATAAGAACTTTCAATCTAATGATAGAATTTTAAGATAAAATTATCCAGTAAAAAATTATCGATTGATATAAAAATTAGAGTTTACCTATTTTACATTATTTTATAGGAGAATTATATTTTTTAAATGAAACTTTATAAATCTTAAGTACATTATGGGTTTTGGTTTACCCATTTCAAAATGTTTATAAGTATATTATTACTCCAAACATTTTGAAAGTATATGTGATAGACCTGCATGTGGAATAAAAAACTTGAAATTTAAGTGCCACGTCCTGGAGATAAGATGATTCGGCATATTCTTATTATTTATTCTGTTAGGTTCAAGATAAGTATGACAAGATTGCACCGCCCATTGCGTGCATAACAAAGTCGTTTGAAATTATTTCACCCAAAACAAAAACCCTTTACCAAAAAAAAAAGTCGAGAAATGGCATGAACAGTATAATGCATTGCAACTTCAATAATCACTTTTCCTTGTTTCGTGTTTAATACTGGCTTCCTCGAATTGCCCACTGCCCAGTATCTCAAACCGGACAAACCTAAACCACTAGTCATTAGAGTAGTTGTTGTTGTGTAATTGTTAAACTGCGCGCATTCACTTCGTTTTTTTTTTTTTTAATTTGACTTTAAAATATGGGTTTTTTAAGAGTTATGTTGTAAGAAAAATGATTGTGTTATGTTATAGAGATTTGTTCTGCGTGTCGATTTTTTTTTTTTGCTGCGGGCCCCACAAAATATTATGTGTGTATAAAACTTTTTGTGATCATGTTAAATGATAGATGATAAACCCTTAAAATATATACGTGTACGTCAAAAAGAAATAGTTTGATGAAAATCAAACTTCCAATGTCTACATTATGTTGATTTTAAGATGGGATTTGTAATTGTTAGGTTACATCAAACTCATTACATCATGCTATAGAGAGATCGAAAATTGTTTCTCAAATGTTTTATTCTTTCTCTCTCTTCTTTCTAGTGGGTCCCACTCACTTTTTTATGTGTTGCATGAGACAACTTGTCTCATGCAACATGAGAAAAACATTTCTCCTATATATATATATATATATATATATATATATATATATATTTATATAGGGCATGATATATTTACAAACTTTTTTGTGTTGACAAACTCTTATAAACTACATTAAGTACGACCGGTCATACTTTAATCATGCAGTGTACGACCGATCGCACTTAGTGTAATTTGCAAAAAAAATTTGTAAACGGATCTTATCTCATATATATATATATATATATATATATATATATATATATATATAGGTAGGATGACACTGGTGTCAAATTTCAATTTTGACATCTCATCTCAGAACCGTTAGATAAAAAAAAATCAATGACTCTGATTTGCAAGCATCTGACATCATTGATCTTTTTTTATCTAACGGCTCTGAGATGAGGTATCAAACTTCAAATTTGAAACTGGTGTCAAAGGATCCTGCCTTATATATATATATATATATATATATATATATAGGCAGGATCCTTTGACACCGGTGTCAAATTTGAAGTTTGACACCTCATCTGAGAGCCGTTAGATCAAAAAAGATCAACGACTCTGATTTATAAGCATGTGACACCATTGATCTTTTTTGATTTAACGGCTCTCAGATGAAGTGTCTAACTTCAAATTTGACACCGGTGTCAAATGATCCTACCTATATATATATATATTACACCTTTACAATAACCACATATTTCAGATGACGATAAGAGCATGTTTGGCATCTTTTTGTGTTAAAAAAAACTTTAAAAATAAAGTTGAAAGTTGTTTAATTGATTATATCAAATTTTCAACTTAAAAGTTAAATATGATTAAAAAAAAACATCCCACATTAAGTCCAACTAAAATCTATTACGGTTTCCAATGGTTAGTTTATTGGAAATGGATCTTCTCATCTAGAAAAAAATATGATAGGGTAATGTGAAAAGATTACAATCATATAAAGGTAAATTAACGGTTATGATTTCATAATTATCTACTTTAATATTTCTCTCTATTTTTTTATTACTATTAATCCACCTTTGTATGATAATGATTCCTCACATGACATGGTCATGTGAATTTTCACATGAGAGGATCCAGATCCATGTAACATGATGTATTAATTTTCTTGTTACATAACATTCACAAAACCCTATTTTTAAATACCTATACATTTTTTTTGGTAAGTTAAAATACTTATATTTTGCTCACCAAAAAAAAATACTGATGTACTTATACGTATAGTAGTTAAAATTTTGATTTATCACTACGATTTTACGTTTTTATATTTTTTTTAGAAAGTTTAAAAATTTCCTACGTTAAAGGAGAAATTTGTAACTTCCTGTAGATAACAAAAAGTTCCATTAACTTTTTTTTTTAAAACAATGGGCCCATAATTATTTGTTTTTGCTGGAAGGTTAAAAGTTTTTTATGTAATAGGAGAAACTTTTAATTCATCTTAGAATTACTAAAACAAAATTACTCAACTTTATTCAATTTCGAGTACGTTGCTCGTCTAGATCAAATTGATTGTATATATTGTTTTACATATTCAAAATATTTATTAATATATTTTCATATTATAAAGAATATTTTCTTGGGATTGGTTGGTTTTTTTTTTTAGTTCCGAGTCTTTTCTTTCACCTTATTAATTGCATTGGTATTTTCTTTATGAAGAGAATATGAATATAGTTGTTTTAAATTGTGCTTATTTGTAAAAAAATAAAATTGTGAATGTTTATTAAATTTATTATAGTTCGATTTTGGTTTTATTAGTTATTTGAATAAATTACATTCTCCTCAAGAGAGATTAAGTGTGTTATATTTTAGTTTATTTTAATGTAAATTAACGAGCATAGCAATAGTGATCAACAATGAACAAGTTTCATAAGAACATTTTTTTTCTCTTCTTACAACTCTTATTGCCATTTGCACTTAGTTTTAAAAATATCTTTATCGACTTTGAAACTTTAGAAAATGAAATGAAGATAGAAACACATCTATTATCAGTTTTGGAATTTTATTCAAAACCTTCATTTCATCTTCTAAGGTCCTACATCCCAGAAGAAATATTAGGGGTTCAAAATGAACCATTAATGATGCTAAGATTAGCAAAGAAAGAATATTATTTTTTAGATGCATGTTCATTCACATTAAGACACATTAAAATGTAGCACATATTGCTATATCAATGGAGGAACGGATAATTCCTCAAAATAGAATTAATGAAGTGATTTAAGCCTCTCCCGGGGAAGAGGAGTGTAATTCACCACAAAAAAAAATTAGTGTTGGGTCTTGTCTCTTGACAACCTAGTAAAATAAGTATAAAAACTCCTAAATTTATGATGAAAATCATGGTTTAATTGATTAATTTTTTTAAGAGGTGGTTATACTTACTACTAAAAAGTTTTACAACTCTTATTGCTAAGTTGATCATCATTGATTTTCGTCAATCTAACTGTTATAATTTATAGGGTACACTTATCAACTAATTATTAATTCTTAGTGAATTATTGTTGAATTTTTTGGTCTAAATTTCATAGGTTATGAATAAGAAGTTTGATATGAAAAGGTGTATCTTTTTATTGTTGAACGGATGTGTCTTTTTGGATCCAATATATGGATGTGTCTTTCCGTGTCGAACGGATATGTCTTTTCGTCGACGAAAAGGTGCATTTTGAATCGTGACCTTAAGTTTTCTATAAATATATAGAGTCGGGATTTTAGTTTACGTTTTTTTTATGTATTGTGCATCCATACCATAGTATTAGATAGTGTGATTCCTCAGACGTTCACAGGGGCGGACAAAACTTTTTATAGTGGGGGGCGAAAAAAAATTATTATAAAGAAAAGTACATACAATCGTATATGAACCTAATATAAAAAGTTTGAAAGAGTTTTATTACAAAATTCAAGGTCAATTCACTTAACTCTTGCTCTACATTTTTTCATATTGTTAAACTCTTCTATGATTGAATATGTGCTAAAATTCAAAAAAAATATTTTTCAATATATGTAATCAAAAAATCATTAAGAAATTGGTCTTCCATTTGATTTCGAAGTCTGGTCATGATTATTTTCATGGCAGATAAAGCTCTTTCAGTAGTTGCCATAAAAATTGGGACAATAAGTACAAGTCTAATCACTCTATCAATAAGAGGATAAATAATTGATTTTTCAGATGTGCCCGATTTTGAATTTTTTCTTGTGCCCTAAAAGTTTACTACTTCATTTGGAGAAATTGCAATTTCAATCTCTAAGTTTTGTGTTTGTTTAAGTTTTTTTTTGAAACTTTTAGCCCAATAACTTAATTTTTTAGTCCAAATTTAATTTTTTTTATCCCAAAATTATATTTATATATATAGAGAGGTAGGATCCTTCGACACCGGTGTCAAATTTGAAATTTGACACCTCATCTGAGAGCCGTTAGATAAAAAAAGATCAATGGTGTCACATGCTTACAAATCAGAGTCGTTGATCTTTTTTGATCTAACGGCTCTCAGATGATGTGTCAAATTTCAAATAAATTTGACACCAGTGTCAAATGATCCTGCCTCATATATATATAGGGAAAAGTATTTCTACAGCCACTTTAGATAAGGTTATCTACAACTATCCCTTTTTAACTAAGTACGACCGGTCGTACTTAGTTATAACAGTAAAGCTGCTTTTTTTTCTCTTTCTTCAGACATTGTGGCTGACGTGGCGGAGAGAGAAAATACACTTTTAATGTACGACCGGTCGTACTTAGTTAAAAAGGGTAGCTGTAGACAACCTTATATAAAGTGGCTGCAGAAATGTTTTCCCCATATATATATATTGAAAAAATAATCTAAAAATCAGGGAGAGGCAGTGGCCAACCCTAGCCCCTCCCCTGGGTTCGCCTCTGGACGTTCAGTTGTGTTCATTAAGGCTCTTGATTGATAATGCCATCATTTTTTAGACACAATTCATTCTATCATCCTATGAGACAATTGTTTATCAACCTTCGACATCAATAGAGGAAACAAACTGTCTTAAGGAAATAACATATGTTGGTCTCAGATTTATTTACATATTGACATCTCTTTTATAGGAAAAATATTTCTACAGTTAATGCAGATAAGTTATCTGCATTTATTCCCAAAACGACGTCGTTTTGGTATTGAAATCTTAAAAAATTATAAATATAAAGACAATTATAATCCTAAAATAAATTAAAATTACAAAAACACCATGATTTTCGCCTCAAAATGACGTCGTATTGGGCTTACTGCAGGTAATTGATGTGCCTCTGGCAAGTGTGGTTTTTCAGTATTAAAATTGATAAGAATTGGGTCATAAGAGAGCAATTTAAATACATATTTGCTATTTATATTGATTCTTTCTATGTCAATAATATTCACCTTTTGGTTGTGTTTTTACCGGAAAAAAAGGAGTGAAAAATTACAAATTATAAAAAGCCTGTTGACGCGACTCCGCACACAGGAAAGTTTCATGTTGCATCATGTCGCATAGGCCAAAGTCCAGGGAATTGGCGCCAGAATGGCGCAAACTAGCGCCACCACGCCAACTCCACACAAAAGTGGCGCAAGATGGCGCCAAGGAAGTGAAGAAGTGGCGCGAGTTGGCGCCCAAAAGGTGAAGGATGGCGCCAACTCGCGCCATGTTACGAATATTCGGTTCCGACTTTGCAATTTTGCACAGAGGCGCGGTGCGAAGTGGCGCCGGGTTGCGGGAAAATAATACCGTGTTGCCGTGGGGGTATTTTTGGAAGGAAGAAAAGAGGATTATAAATAGGATCCATATGACAGAATTAGGTATTCAGACCTATTCTTCTGAAGAGAGACGACGACAGAGCTCTGAGGAGATTCCTGGGATCAAGTTCTTCTTCTCTTTTCTCCTTAATTTTATGCTTTTGAATATTGGATTATTTTAGCCATGATTATGCTTGGCTAGTTTTCTTTTATTGTAGTTAGGGTTAGGGTCACAAACCCTATGTGAACCCTTGTTACGCGGATTGATTTATAATTGATCGTTTATATAATTATCTTTATCTCTACCTTGTTCGTATTTGATATTTTCTTTATTAGAATTGATCACTCTAATAGTTGATAATAGTCTGAGGGTTAGAACCCTAGATAGAGATATTGGGGTTTTCATCCTGAAAGGGGGTAGGATAACGGTTCGTATGCATGCTAGGAATAGATGTGTATTGAATTGCGGATGCCTAAATTATAGAGTTCATCGCTTAATTTTCATGAGGGGTTGCTAAGAGATTAGGATTCCACTTAGGGATTAAAGGGTTAAATTGCCAAGGGATTGAGATTTAACTAATTATTTTAGATAATAATTTATCCGAGTAATTTTATAAATTAATGTTGTAAATCAATCCAAAGCAAGAAGTGAGGATCATAAGGTGAGTGCGCTCTAACTACAATACTTTTCTCGTTTTTACAAATCAATTCTCATTGTTATTGTTTTATTTCTATTAAATAAAAATTCAAAAACAAGTCTTTACTTTTATTTCTTGTTGTTACTAAAAAATCAATTCACAATTTTTACAAATAACAAACTGAGTTTTCCAACTTAAGGGGACTGGTTATTGTAGTACTTGGTTTACAATCTTGTGGAGACGATACTCTACTTACTTTCTATATTACCTTGTGCGATCGGTATACTTGCCGGAGAGCATCAGTAGCTTATCTGCAATAACTACAGAAAAAGCGAACCCCTCTTTTATATATATTATGTGAGTTCATTCCTTATTTTTATTGCACTTTAATTGTAGATTTAATTATAGCATTTTCGTTGCACGGAATCAAATCTAATGGTGATTATTCACCCACTGTCCTCAACAACAATTATAATAGTTAAATTTACAAAAATTAAGGGTGATTAAAGAGTTTAAATTATGCAAGAAAATAATCCCGCATAAGAATAAAATAAACGTTGAAAGTTTAAGGAAAATTTTAAAAATTAAATTAAACACCTAACTTGCCCATCTTAGCAAGCTTAGGTTCGATTTGGGGTAGCAAATTCCTAGCTCAGAATAATTTTGACTGGCTCAAAATCAGCTTGACCTATAGCTAATCAAAATCAGTAAACCTGTAGAAGTGCTTTAACGAAAGTAAAAAATAAATAAATCATATCTTAGAGTTAAGTAATTATATTTTATCCAAAAAAAAGAAAATCTTTATTCAGATATATGATACAGCTTATTATTTTTGTTGTTGTTGTTGTTTTCAGTTACACACGTTAACGAAATCAAAATTCGAAAGTCAGAATGGCCGAAAAGAAGGGCCAAGAGTCTAAAAAATTAATTATAGATTTACTAAATTCCCTTAAATTTTTTTTAATAACCGTTCTATATTTAATAGAGACAATATAAATAAAAAATATAATATTTTGAGATAACGACCCGCGTTGGTGGTTTATGGGGAGGTAACATGAGCGTGGTAACGCAAAGGAAGAAGGATAATCGTTAATGTGACGCACATCAATCAATGAAATCATAAGCATCAACCGTATTATATTTTAAAATAGAAATGGGAGCAAGTTAAGTGCAATTTTGAATTTTCATAATATTTTTCTTTTAATTTAAAAGGGAATTACATTTTACCAAAAAAAGAGAGGGGGGGAATTATATAATCTTATCCGAGGAAGCTATTTTTGTGGGATAATAAATAATAAATAATAAATAATAAAGAAAAAGGTCACAAAAATATCAATAGTGTTTAGGTGCCTGGCACATAATTGCCTATAAAAGTGGGAAGAAGGGAAAGAAAGGCAAGAACAAGTGCAAGAAAGAAGGGAGAAAAAGGAAGGGTCTTCTAGTTCTGGGCACTTCCATCTACCAGTGCCAAGCATTGCATTACTTGTTCTTGTAAGCATAATCCTTTCTTTCTTGCAAATTCTTAGAGAGAGAGAGAGAGATTCTAATGATTGTTATTGATATTATTATTATGAATATTATTATTATTATTTATTGTTTGATGTGAATATTTACAAGTAGATGGTAGCAAGGGAAGGAAGGAGCAAAAGGCATTAATTTGAGAGATGGAGAGTTACGAGGCTATCAAGAACTTCGATGAAGATGAAAATGATGATGATGTAGAGATGGCACTCAACCAGATCTCTAAATCAACAAGATCTGCCACTGTTTTCAGCAATGGGGAAACTAAAAGGCATAACATTCACAACACCAACAAGATTATTGAGGAACGCTCAACCTCTTCCAGTTCCAGTTCCAAGAAACAACCTCAACCTCAACCTCAAATCAAACCTCAGCGTCTAGTTTCACTCGATGTTTTTCGTGGCCTCACCGTTGCGGTAATTTCTCTCCTTCTCTCTTTTTGTGTTTTCCTTGTTTTATTCTCTCTCTCTCTCTCTTTTTTTTTTTTTAATTATTTTGTCCAATAAAGGTAATGGATATTTTGTTAGTTGTTGTTAGCACTTAGCTCTATTGTGTTAAATGTTAATTAGCATTTATTAATAGTAACTTTGGGAAGAACCAAACGACGTCGTATATGCTAGCTTCTTGGTCTTGCTTCTTTCCTTTCCTTTCCCGTGAATTTGGATTGAGTGGTAGTCCAAAAATGATAACAAAGGTTAGGGACTATTTATGTTGATATTAGTCACCACTCGCTCGCTTTATGACTCATGACCCACTGGTGGTTCTTTTTTTAATGGGTAATGGAGGAATATTGAGGGAGAGATTCTTGGGATTTTTTCTGGCTTTCAATTTACCATCCCAATTTGTGTTTTGAGAGAATCCAAAGAGTTTGCACGTGTTAAAGTTATCTTGCTTTACTTTGAAGAAAAGAATTGCGTTTGGTGTTACCATCCATTGGTTCTAAGTCACTTTTGCCCCACCTTTTTTTAAGAGATAGTTTGTTACTTATCTCTTTAGTCGTTAGGAAACCCGTCCGTTTAAATAGGCATTACGGCTCTTCCCCTTTCTATCAAGTTCCACAATATTCTCAGATAATATGTTGGGCTTCGTAGGAGAGAAATTATCTTGTGAAATAAACTAAGTTGGGTCACCAATTTAAAAGAAAGAAAGAAGAGAAACACATTTTTTATGTGAGTGTAATACGAGAGAGAAATCTTATGTAACATAAGAGTATAATTTCTCTTATATATTTATATGTATCTAGTATTTTTTTAATTTTTATTTGACAAAACATTACCATGAAATCATAATATATCGAACTATTCTTCTTTTCTTCATATTCTTTGTCTGCTTGTCTCATTATTCTTCTATTTATTATCGTATACTAAATTAACTTTTTTTTATTAATTTTCTAATTCTATAAGTATTTTTTAAATTCCCCCCTTTCCGTTTTTTTCGAGATTGGTTTTTATAACTTATCTCTTTAGTTTTTCGGAAAGCCGTCCATTTAAACTGTATTACTGCTACTTGTCCTCTCGAGAAATTTTCACAATATTCTCTTATTATTATATATCTATACTTTTGATAAAAGAATATTTACTAATGTTTTTTAACAAAAATTTACATTGATTTACCACCCATCCTTTTTTTAGAGAAAGGTTCTTATCTTATCACTTTAATCATTCGGTAAGCCGTTCGTTTAAAGCATCAGGGCTACTTGCCCTTTCAATAAAATTTTGCAATGTTTTCTGATTATTATGTATCTCTACTTTTAAAAAAAATATTTCCTAGTCCTTTTTTCACAAAAATTTACCATGATTTTATTTTAAATCATAATATCTCTATTTATTCCTCTTTTCTTCACATTCTTTCTCTACTTTTCTCATTATTCTTCTATTTATTCTCATATGTTAAATCAAATTTTTTATTACATATCAATTCTATTTTTCTGTTTTTCGAATCATCTGCTTTTTTTCCTAAATGCATTTAGAAAAATAATAGTCTTTGCAATTATTGATATGGGAATAAATAGTGTCTACTTAGATATTTAATCTATATCAAGAAGGGAATATATCCCAACTCCCAAGCAACGAAGGACTTTCGTGTCTTGTGAACTGTATCTCATCTTATTATATGCTTTCGATTTTGTTTGCATTTTATTGAAAATTTGAATTATATATGTTTATTATACAAAAACAAAATGTGTTTAATTTAAAAAACATGATTATCCTCTATAACAACTTGCTAACAAGCCGAATAAATCGGGCATACTTGAGCTTATTTTCTTTAGCTTGCAACTTCCTATACCCTTCAGTTATAATTGCCTAAAAAAAATCATAATAATCTTAAACAACATATAGTATATTATTACCCATAATTATAGTTTGGGGCATTTTTGGCCACCCTCTAAACCGTTAGACAATAATGATAACTGCTTCCGTTTGTGCTATATCAGTTCTGGCCCAATCACAGACTCGGTGTTTTTTTTCTTTTCCATTTAATAAGGCCACTAAAACTATTGTAAATGTTTTACCAAATAAATAAATAAATTAATGTAATGGATTAGGTTAATCAGAAATTGCCTAAGTTTATATATTAGATGACTGACGCATCATTGTCAAGAAGTGGTGGCATAACATGCAATTGGTTAGATGTAATAGCTAATCGACTTGCCACCACTATAACTTGCTTTTGTATTACTTTATCAATTGGAGATGACAAAGAAACGCAATGATTGCTTTTTGCTTTAGAAAAAAGCATCCTACGTTGGAGCATTTAACCATGTTAGAAGTTACATGCATATCATATATTGTTGGCAAATATACATCATTGAATAAGAAGTCTAAGATGATAATTAAATAAATAATTGTTGTTTCAATAGTATAACTTGCATTTGAATGCAACTTGTGGCATTGTAAAGTACTCATTATTTTCTATAAGGAATTTTTTTAAATTTAGACATGGTTTGGTGTGTCCAATAAAATTGGACTTGATATGATAAACTGTCCTGTTTAGCCTCATATAGTGTTTGGTGCACACATGGGATTGTATAAATTTATAATTGAAGGTATACTATTCACTGAAAAGCATGACCAAACCACTTGCCTCTTCCTTTCTTCAACTATTCACATGGAACATAATCAAATTATGTTATATTTCTAATTGGAGTTAAAAATATGTGGTATAGGATGAAAACAATAAAGTTGCTCAAGAAACTAGTTTTCTTACGTAAGTAATTCACATGATCTTGTTCTTTTCTTCATTTCCAGTCTGGTATCTACTTTATAGTCATAATATTATTTTCTGTACAGTTAGTCATTCAAGAAAGGTGACAGATGAAAAAAAGGTGACCCTAGTTTTCTTAGGAACAACACAACAAATGGGTGTGAATTAATGTGATGATTCAATAATCTCTCAATATCAAACAAATGGGACGCCCGCTGGACCTTTGATATTTCATTTTTTGGCAAATAATTTATAAAATGTGTGTATTACAGACTCGGGATGAGTTCATAGGTTCTGTACATCTCAGATAAACAAACTATCTTTGATGTTTTTCCTCTTACATTTTTTTATTTTTACTGAATTTATCAATCTTGATGCAGCTGATGATACTGGTGGATGATGCTGGTGGAATCATTCCAGCGCTCAATCATTCCCCATGGAATGGGGTAACAATAGCAGATTTTGTCATGCCATTTTTCCTTTTTATTGTCGGTGTTTCGCTTGCACTCACATACAAGGTATTTACTTGAAACTGTTGTATAAATTGACATATTACAGAAGAAAAAAAAAACATGTCATGACATTGTTTATTAATGCAATTTCTTTCAATTCTACAATCTAGATTGTTTTATATCATTTGAATAAAACCAGAATTCATTGTGGTACTTTCATGATAAAAAGTCCATTATACCTAACTAATCTTTTACTTCAACAGAAGCTATCTTGCGGAGTTGTTGCAACTAGAAAAGCAATTTTAAGGGCTCTAAAGCTTCTCCTGTTAGGCCTTTTCCTTCAAGGTAATCGTGTGTATGCAATATATATGCTAGATGTTGAGAACTTCCAATATGTTATATTTTTCTCTTTAGAATGTTAAAAATTGACCCTCTGCAGGAGGTTATTTCCATCGAATAAATGATCTGACATATGGAGTGGATATCAAACAGATAAGATGGATGGGAATATTGCAGGTATGCTTTTACTAGCAGGTTTTCTCTACCTCTCCTTGTGACAAATTGTAAAGGAAAAAAATCAAGTGCAAATTGACAGCTGGAACTTGTGTCCCCACAAGAAGTTTGAACACAAGTTAAAAACTAAAGTTAACTGTTAACTGTCTAGTGTCTAATTCTTTGTCTTATACAAAATTATTTTCAGGCAATGGTAATTTTTACAGTTGTACAACTGACCAATAAGCTGAAGTTCATGACAAAAATATTCTGTTGTCTATATTCTTTCCTATACGATAGTAATAATTGTTCCTTATTTTCTTCATTGGATGCCAGAGAATTGCGATAGCATATTTGCTTACGGCACTGTGTGAAATTTGGCTCAAGGGTGATGATACTGTTAATTCAGGATCATCTCTATTAAGGAAGTATCGACACCAGTGGTAAGCTAAATTTTCCTCTAGACTTTTAGTTTCTTAATTGACGATTGATGCAGCTACAACCTTTTTAACCTGGATTTTTATGACTCTATAAATACTTATTTTACATATACCTCAGAATTTTTGGGAAAAACAAATGTGAAAAGGAACAAATCATTTCTTTTTCAATGGAATAAAACACAGGAATACCAAAGGTTGAAAATGCCAAGTATAATCCTGGTTAGTTAGTATTATGAAATTTCTATTTTTTCCTTATGAATCTTATAAATGGCCCTGCGGATTGTTAAATCATTGTTTTAATGTGCTTTGATATATTGGAAATATAGAATACATGCTAAAGCCTTCTTTAACCTGACTTTTGATTCAGTGACTTCTTGTCTACACACAAGTTCTTATAGTTTTTCAACTTAGTTGACATGATCTTGGAACTAAAATCATGTAGTCCCATCTTAGAGCTGAGATTTTAGTTATTGCAGTCACGCAGGTGGCAATTTAATTCTGGTTTTCATGATTATGTTGTGATGTTGCTTCCCACTTCCCCCCCCCCCCCCCCTCTCTCTCTCTCTCTCTTATGGCATGGCAATACCTTGCTTATGTGTTTTACTCAACAATACACTGTTGGTATTTTTGGCATTCATGGCACACGTTGTGATGTTGCTTCCACTTTAACCTGTATTATGGCCATGCTTGTTTTCCTGTGTGTTCTGTTGGCAATGTAATTATGGTGTTAATGATAAGTGCTATGATGCTGCTTTTTTTCTCTTCAACCTGTATCTCAAATCATGTTTTTTCTGAGTGGGATTTTTTTTCTTCTCTTTTTTCATCATGGCCATACCGTGTTAAGCTGTTTGATTGTAACAGGGCCGTGGCATTGTTTCTTTCTGGCCTTTATCTTTGCCTGCTATATGGGTTGTACGTTCCTGATTGGCAGTATCAAATTCAAACAGAACCTTCTTCAGGACCAAAGATATTTTCAGTGAGTGTAGATGTCTTCTTATTTTCTCATCTGTCTTGAGGTTTTCGGGAAGAATTTAACTGCTGATATTAGTTGCAAACCGGATTTATGTATCTATTTTCACATTTGCTAGATTAAGTGTGGTGTAAGGGCTAACACAGGACCAGGCTGCAATGCTGTTGGAATGATTGATCGTAAGATATTGGGTATCCGCCATCTGTACAGGAGACCAATATACGCACGGATGCCTGTATGGTCCTCTCTATTCAGAGATGTTCTGGCTCAGTTTCTTAGTTCTTGTTGCTCTTCCTTTTTATAATTATGTTTCCTTTTATAACTATCAACAGGAGTGCAGTATCAATTCCCCTAACTATGGACCATTGCCTCCTGATGCTCCTGCTTGGTGTCAGGCCCCATTTGATCCTGAAGGACTCTTAAGGTGAGTTCACTTTGTCATCTTTCTCTTTTAGAATTTCATTTTCAATGATTGCTTTTTCTTCCTGTCCTTAATTTTGTGTCACTTGTGGAATTATAGTTCAGTAATGGCTGTTGTTACCTGCTTGATTGGCTTACACTACGGACATATTATTGTCCATTTTAAGGTAATTCTCACATTTTTCTTTTTATTATCTCTTTCCTCATTTGGTTACAAGTATCTTAGTTGTTTCCTTATTGCTGCATGCAGGATCACAGAGTTAGAATCATATACTGGATGATCCCAACCTCTTGTCTTGTAGTTGTTGGCCTTGCCTTGGACTTATTTGGTAAGCATTGTCTTTTCATATGTCTTACGTGTGATCATTGTGCTATTGACATTTCTATTCCTTGGTACATATTAACTTAGAGCTCTTCTTGTAGGAATGCATATAAATAAGGTTCTCTACACTGTCAGTTATACGTGTGTCACTGCTGGTGCAGCGGGCATCCTCTTTGTCGCTATATACTTGATGGTTAGAGATTTAATTTCTTGCTTTATAGAGAGCTATAAAAAATTGAATTTGCTCAAGTTAAGCATCATTCTTTAATCATATTATAGATGAATTCTTTTTTATTTTATTTTTCCTCGTAGGTTGATGTATGTGGATATAGTCGCATGACTGCGGTTATGGAATGGATGGGCATGCATGCACTAATGATTTATATCCTTGCGGCTTGCAACGTTTTCCCAATTTTCCTCCAAGGATTTTATTGGGGAAAGCCTCAGAATAACATTGTAATTTTTATGTCCCACTCAAGTCTGGTTTTTACTGTTAGTTAATCTGATTCTGGTGATCATAATTTTTTATTATGGCATATTTGAAGTTTTAGCAATTTTTACTTAAGAGTTGTACATTCTTCACATGCTGATAATGTAATCTGATTTCAATTTCCTGCCACAGCTCAAGTTGATTGGAGTTGGTACTTGAAGCGAGGCACAGATTTGCTGGTGGATTAAGATTATATACAGATAGATGGTGAAACATTTTCTGTTTCACTGTGTCTGAAAGTAATTACTATCATGCGATGTTCATTGAGTTTTGGAGCTTTTGTTCAAGAACGTGAATCCATGTTCCTCTAATCTCTTGATGACGTCACCTGCATGGATGATGGATATATTATAGAGTATAGTAGCTGCATTTCTTTCTTGATGGCATAGAGCAGCTATTGTTTATAGTACGACTACGATGTATTTTTGTTACTTTGTATCCTTGAAATGATAGTTTCAAGATGAGTAAGCATTTGACACAATATCAATGTTTAGTTTAGTTTTATATTTTATTATTATTATTATTAGGCCTAGAAATGCCAATTTCTTTCTCTGTGTCAGCAGGTTGACTTAAAAGGGATCTAGCTAACTTTCTTTAATCATATGTCAACATAGGGTCATTTCTTAATGCCATAACAGAAGAATGTCAACATAGGTGGAATCAGTGCCTGAACCAATGATCACATCATCACACCATAGAAAAGCAAATGAAATTTCAGGAACTATATATTCTTATTTAAATAATGACTGTCACGAAACGCAATATAAGCTGTTCTCTCTTTACAAAGGAGGTATATGACTTGGTGTAGAAAAAGAGGTGGTGGATTAAAGTGTAATCAAAACAGCTTAAGTTAAATTTAATACTTGATGACGAAATTTAGTAATATCCATAAACAAATTAGTACCATGGTTGTTGAGCAGATACAAAGTACTTTCGTGTAATACTTGCATAATTCCCTGCACGTCTTTCTCTCTTAAAAATTTTCACTGTTATATTAACAACATGAAAGGATACAAATCCTTTTTCACCAAGCATGCCTCTCTATTTTTATTTTTATTTTGCACTACAAACCAGTGTGACTGATAAGTCCTTAATCCACTATATATTAATGGTCAAATTGAGCAAGTAATTAATTTAAATTCAGACAAAATACATGAAAATTATAATTTATTTATTGATTTATTTTCATGAAATCATTGTATTTTGTAGGAATTTTTCTGATTAAAGAATATCAAGATGGAAGGCTTAAACAACAATGAAAATAAGAAAAGAAAAAGGAACGCAAAAAGAGAAAGTCAAATGCGCAGAGTTTTTATGTTGGCACAAATTGTGCCAACTTCTCTCACACCATGGCAGCCAAGCTTTTAGAGTTTATGTAAAGTGGCACAAATCTCTCTTGTAGTTGCGCAAAATGCACCAAGTGTTGCCACTGTCACGTGCACGTGTTTTGAAGTTTTAAAATTTGATTTCTCGACACGGGAATTGTTCGAAGATTTGATTGAAGATTGCTTTGATAATTTGAATATCTTTTTCAAGTTGAGATTTTCTTAAAAGAAATCGTACCAAATCTGATTAAAGATTTGAATTAAAAAAATTTAAGGAAACTCTCTCTTGAACATAAAAAAGAAGGAAAAGAAAATTCTGGGGGAGATATTCGAGCACATAGGCAAAGAGTAAGGAAGACAGAATGAAAAGAACTCAAAAATCAGAGACGATGAGAACTGAAAGAGGATCAAAGCGAAAACCTGGAGACTCAAAATCATTCTTCATCCAAGAATTTAGATTAATTATCTTTTAATTTTCATTTGATATTTTCATATATGAATATGTCTAACTAATTTTCTTAATAGTTAAGGATATAGATCCAATGATTACTCTTATATTGATTTAAATTATTTTTCAATAAAACTCTGTCTCAATTGTCATGTGTTTATCCTGATTTATTTGTTTAATTTCCTATATGACTTGATCAACCATATAAGAATAAAGAGGCTAAAATTCTAAATAGAAATATTTAAGATTTTAATCGGACTAGGATAAATACCAATTTTTGCTTATTTCTAGACATAGACTGGTAAGAGTTGCAAACGTGCGAAATTCATCGCGTTTAATGCTTAATTTAAAAAGAATTTCTAAGAAATTAGGATTCTAATTAGATTAAAGGATTAAATAACTAAGACATTATGGATTTAACCAATTAATAATTAGATGATGAATCGTTTGATAACAATAGGGTTAGAATTTTATTGAATTAATTTAATTCACTTAAGGGGAATCAAAGGTGAAATAGACCCTAGCTGTATTTTTATTCTCAATTTTTAATACTCTTTTTTTATTTTAAATCAGTCTTTTACATAATGTCTTCTACTGTTATCTATATTTAATTTTTAATTAAATATTAGTTACATGTGAAATCATTTTTGGAATTGTCTAACTTAGATAAAAATGGTAAAATTATTGTTTGTAATTAATCTTTGTTGGAACGATACTTTTATTTAATTATTTTATTATTTGTACGATCGATGTACTTGCCGTGTTCGCAACAGTGATGTTTTTATCCAGCTATTTCATTTTCTCTTCGTTTCTTTTGATTAGTTTCACTCATGCTCCAAAAAATAGCAATCATGTCCTATACCTTATCAATAAAAAGGTTTTTTGGAGCCCATTCCATTCTAAATGATAAGGCAAGCATAAAATTGCAAAGATAGTGTCTTAAAACCTTAGTTGGCCCTTTTTTTTTTTTTGAAGTGTGAAATCCTTATGATCTTTCTTGTGGTTGTAAAGTGTTTTGAGTGGTTGGCTAGTATAACTCAAATCCCAATTCTAACGAAAGGATATAAGGGTATACCGACGTATCTGGAGGACCATAAAGAAATCTGCATCAAGCCAAAGGATTATTTTCCATTTTCACACATTATTTAAAATAAATAATATATCCACCGATTTAGGGATGTCCATGAAGAAGAAGCACCTTTGAAAAGTCAATTTAAAATAAATCAAATATAGACAACTGACAAACAAAACAAAAAAGCACTGCTTTAAGAACAGGATCCTCAAAGAGCCCACAGGGTTTTTTTTTCAGTGCAGGCCTCACGTGGTCCTTCTAATTAAGGAGAAAAGACTCGGTGCACCATAATTCAGTGTTCCCTTTTCCAAATTAAAATTTTTTTTATGACACTTTTATCCCTATCATTTTAGATATTTCTTTCTATATCCTAGTTTTTTTCTATTTTTAGAAAAAGGTGCATTGCACCGGGTGCATAGTAACTTTTCTCCTAATTAAGAGGTGATATTTGGACAAAAAATTATTTTTTATTTTTTCTTTCTCCTCTTTTTTTATTTTTTGTGTAATTTTAATTGGTCCGGACCATTGAGTAAATAGTGATCCTGAACCATTGAAACTCTTCTCACCCATAGGGTGCATTTATGATTTGAAAAAGTCAAAAATAACATTTTTTTTAATGGAATAATACATTCTGTCAGCTTTTTTGGAATTCAGGGTGTGCACTAAGGTCATCCATAATTTTTTCGGTGACCAGCTTTAGTGGTTTTGACTTTTGATAGAAGTAAAAGGCTATTAATATTTTGGAATATTTGGTCGGTGTATAACACTATTTTTAAGGTTTCTTTGGCTCCAAAGCAGATTTGCTATGAGAATAGGCAATTAGCTTCTGCTTAGTGTAAGCATATCATTCTGTTCTCCTTAACAGACAGACACGAAGAGAAATTGGGCAGCTTTAATCCATTGGTGTTTTCTCTTTTGCTTGGATGTTTTGTTTTACCTTTTTTCAGCATGGAGAATGTTTTATCCTCAGAATTTCACAAAATTTTCTTATTTTCATCTTAAAGAATTTCTTCTTTTAGAAAAAAGTACACATTTTTAACATGTATTCATGCAATCATCCAGGGTAAACCTCTAAAATTTTATATGACATTATGCATATTAATGAGAACATCTATTTTATGGACAAACCTATAATGTCAATCTTATGCGAAATTTTAGCCGCAGTCAATGACTTGAAAATGTCTTTAGCAACCTCTTCATACTTCTGATTCTGAACCAGAGGGAAAACCGTACACTTAATAGGAGCCACAAATGAAGGGAAGCAAAATACATTTAACTGTTCATCCCCAGCTTTACTTGGCCTCATGTAGAAAGAGTGTTGAAAGACTCTTTCTTTTTCACATGCTTTTTCTCCATGTGAATGGTCACCATATTCTTCTTAATAGTCACAGTTTTCTCTAGTGTACACACATTAAACTCCACTTCCCCTTTTGATTCCAAGTGCAGCCCTTCATATTTAAAGCTTCTTCCTCATGCATTGCCTGCCAATTCCATATATAAATTTTTTTTACAAAGAATCATGGAATTAACAACCAACCAAAATAATTACACCATCAATTACCTCAAGTGCTTCAACCACATTCTTTTGAGCCCCTTTGAATGCCAGACCCAACTCCTTCTTAACTGGAGCTATAACCAATTTCTGAAACAATTCACAAACCATGTCAATCAATGATGAGCAAATACTTTTGAGGGTGGTGCATGAAATTGCAGGGACCAATCATGTATATCCCATCAATAAATCAATACTATTAGAATTAAACAGTACCTCCACTTCCTTAGGTTCTGAAAACTTTTCATGAGCCACTACTAGTGGAACACCGCTTTTCTCCTTATGTATCAAATACAAAAGCATTATGAGAATGTGGTACGCCACAGAATATAAGATTGGAATTTGCTTAGTTGTTTTGATATTTTCCAAAATACATTTTATCCTCACATGATTTGATTTTAAGTGAAGATATTACTTTCTCAGTTAAAAAAAATGCAAGTTAAACTCCAAACACTTGAAACCAATCTTCAAGATGAGTTAAGTGACAAATAAACAAACTCCAGGGGAGGTAAAGTAATAAAGAAAAACTTTGTTTTGGTAATTGTAAGGCAACTTGTTGTGCACATACACCTTATATTTTGTTTGTTTTAACTAGAAAATTAACATTTTCATTATAAAAAGAAAACTTATGACAAAGAATACAAATAATTAGAGGGATTACCGAGTGAGCATTCAAGTCAAATGCAGATCTATCTCGGCAATGCCAACACACTCAATCCAGCCATAGAAACACTCAATCTCAGTATCCCAACAGTTATCAGCATAATGGGCCATCTCATTTCTAAGGTGTTGCCTAAATCTTAAACGGTATTTGTCTATACCAAGACGTGTCAAGAAAAGATATACTCTCCCGATGAAATAACAAAGAGGCTCATTATTGACAATTCCCTGACCAAAAATTTAGAAAGGAACAAAAAATGAAAAGAATCACAACATGTCTTAAAAGATGGACAATGACAATTGACAAGGAGGGAAAACAAGAAGAAAACTTGGAACTAATTTAGTTCAAACCGACCTTTGAGACAGCTTCACCAAGACGAATTTTCTTTGCAGGCGAAGGGGGTGTTTCACTTGTTCATCGCTCGGGAACATTAATAACATTTGGGTGCGTTTGGCAGAGAGAAAAAAATTTTTATCCAGAAATCACGATTTTAAAAAATATGATGGGAAGATGAGTTTTCTGGGAGTGTTACAAAAAAGTTGTTTGCTAGACTAAAATATTTCGGACAATATTGGGTTAATTTTCTTGATGTTATGTTTAGTTGTAGTTAATTTTCCCTTACCATAGAAATCTTAGAATACCACCTCCTAAGTGGTATTCTTGGATAGTATTTTCAAAAAAATTTACACACAAAATAAAATCCCAAAAAAATTAGATTTCTGAGAAAATTTTAATACCAAACATGGATAAATACGATTACAACTTTCAGTTTTCCGGAATCTTAATTTTTTTTTTTTTTGTAACAAACACCCCCTTGCGAATTGTGAGAATTTTGGGAATTGTGTTAATAAGGTAGAGTGAGATCATCTACTGTCAAAAGTTTCACTTTAGAGATAATGGGAAGTGATCTCTTAAATGGATCTTAGTAGCTGCCCTATTGAACTGGTCCGTGTGAAGTAATTGACATAGACATATAGGGAAGTGATCCCATAAATGGATCTCAGTAGCTGCCCTATTGAATTCGCCAGTGTGAAGTAATTGACAGATGACCCATAAACTAACCCAAATTAGAGATTCTTGTCAACTCATAAATTACTATACTCAATCGAATAAAAAAGACACTGACTAGAATTTCTCCTTATTAATACTAACAAAACTATATACTGTAATAGCCAGGAAATCAAGCCGAGAGCATGACTGAAGTGTTGGGAGCGTGAGTAACTTCGACAGCAGAACGAAAGAGAATGTTTCTGAGAGGCATCTCATCGAAAGTTCTCATGTATCGTCCAAGGACTGTTTATCTTTGAGATACTGATGTCGCGTACATCTTTTAGAAACCAAAATTGGTGTTTCCTCGTCCTTTACTAGTCTCAATACTCAATTTAATGCCCTTACAAATTCAATTGTTCAAGACTCGAGCTATTTAACCAAACAATGGCAACCATGCTAAAAGCATTCGCCTTGGAAAACTTTTTAAAAAAATGTTATAAAAGAAAAGTAGGAAAGACCTGAAAACTGAAAAGCATTTCATGAATGGCAAAGTGAAATTCAAGTTTCTATAACGACGCCAATCAATATAGACCACGCTAATATCATGAAGGGCTACCACTCAATGCTTGATATGTAAAAGGACATTCAAAGTTTGACCAACCAGTAACCACATACATCTGGAGTCAAATTCTACATTTAGTAAGAAATAATCTTATTAGCTTCAGTAATGATTCGGGAGCGTAGACAGCACCGCTACGGAAAAAGGATCTCACAAGAACGCTATGCACTCATATTCTAGCAACAATCGAAAATTTGTAAATCACTAAACAAGCTAGATCTCATTCTTCTCATCAATAAAACACATACATGATCCACTGAAACACTGTAAATCCCAAGCGCAACCCTCACTTGAAATCATGAAATCCATTGATACAATCCTACTACGGCAACCCACATGAAATCTATATCAAGGGTCTCCCAAGGTAAACTACAGAATACATATCCCATTAACTACCACATTACTGCTGCCCATCATCTGTTTGTTGCTTAGATGTTTCCTTGATCTCATCTCCAGCTTCATCCTGAAATATTCAGAGGCAAATCAAAAAAAAAACTTGGATTGAAAAATAGCCAAATCCTAATACTCTGTGTAAAAGCTATCAATGACAATAGACAGCATAGGTGCATAATGCATTAGACCTTCAGCCAGAACATATGTTGATCGTTTGTGTAATTGTTTCAGCATGTTTGAGGATAAAATTGTAAGAGTCCTTTAAGAAAACCTCAACTACACAACTTGAGACAAAAATAATGCTCGGAACAAGGTACTAAGTACTTAGACAACAACCACAAAACTGTCCAACTAAACAAGTTCAAATTTGTTTGAAACTATCTTCTGTGGAACAAGCTTTGCTCTCACAGAAGAAAAAAAGTTTATGTTGTTAGTGTCCAGCTTATAAACCGCTTGTTTCTCAAGAATTTAATTTTGTTCAGCCATCAAGAATAGACAACAGAAAATAAAGGACTACATGTACACCCAATGATCTACTCTCAAAGTCTACAGTTATAACACAAATCAATAAATATTTAGTATATAAATACACAATACTAGGTATGTGTGTGTGTGAGAGAGAGAGAGAGACCGCGATGTCAGATGTCCACAAAGTCAGATTGTCTCGCAGAAGTTGCATGATCAATGTACTGTCCTTGTATGACTCTTCACCCAATGTGTCAAGCTCAGAAATTGCCTCATCAAATGCCTGCCATAATTAAGTGTTTTACATAAATCACTACAGAGAAGAGGAAGGAAAGTAAGGGAGAATGAAAAAATAAAACATCAGAGTCTTTTAGACCCATCATAACAGGACATGGGAAGCGCTAGATAACTGTCTAAATGATACATCAACCTTGTCAAATAATAGAAGAGAAAACTGAATAAGGAATGTACACTATTGAAATTCGTAACACAATGCAAAGTTCAATCTCTTAAATAAGAACTAAATTCATACAATTTTCTTCAATAAAAATTGCTAAAATGTATGAATTTTATTTATTATGACTTTGCCAAGTAAAGAGGGTGGACACAAAAGATTCCCGTCAAACATAATACAGGAAGATCTTGACCCTCACCAGCCCATAAAAAATCAGTTTTAACTAACAAACTGCCATCAAAGATCCAGTCAAGAATTTGGGTCTCACAATGAATAGCCAATATGCTTTCTTTTATCTCGTGCCTTTCTTCATTTATGGTTCGATATTCTGGTGTCCTAGGTGTAGAGGAACCACACCAATCCATCCCGAACTTGGTGGTTAAACTCTATTGCGGTGACGATACTGTAGGGGTGAATCACCCCATCTATCCTCCCAAGGAGAAGTTTGGTACTCTGATTTCGCAAACTCAATTCATCTGATTACTACAGGGATGTTCATCAACTCAAAGAATATTGAATCATGTCAAAATATATTGTCTCCTAATTAGATTGATAAATTTAAAAGAAATTGCTATCCTGCTGCAATGTGATGAGAGGCTATTCCCCTGCAGCTCCGTAGTGCCTGGTACTCAGAACATTGGCTCAAGGCTGAGGTCTATACTAACACATAAATACAATTTTTTCATCTATGTTCAACTAAGATATACTGGTCAATGTATAAAAAAATATATCAGCCTTTAGATCATATACCAAGTAAAGATACCTGTTTCGCAAGATTACAAGCACGATCGGGGGAGTTAAGGATTTCATAATAGAACACAGAAAAGTTGAGTGCAAGACCCAGCCTTATCGGGTGGGTTGGGGCCAGTTCTGCAAGAGCAATGTCCTGGATCAAGTAAACACACAAATTTTGAGTTTCGTAATCACTACTGTAACATCATTCAAATAATTATAAACATCATATCGGATTAAATGATGAATGTAGAATGCTTAAACTGCTACATTTCTATACCTGAGCCGATTTGTAAGCTAACAAAGTATTCTCCGCAGCTTCTTTTCTTTCTGACCCACTTTTAAACTCAGCAAGGTACCTGTGGTAATCACCCTTCATTTTAAGGTAAAACAATTTAGATTCGGGAGATGCAGCAGATGGGATCAGATTAGAGTCAAGGAGGCTCAAAATCCCATCACAGATCTTGCTGAGTTCAGTCTCAATCTTGGTTTTGTACTCTTTTATAAGAGCAACATGGTCATCATTGCCCCTACTCTCCTCCTTCTGCTCAATGGAGGAAATGATCCTCCAAGAAGCCCTTCTTGCCCCAATAACATTCTTGTAAGCAACAGAGAGGAGATTCCTCTCCTCCACAGTCAACTCATCAACATCCACCGTCTTCACAACCTTCTCCATGAACTCAATCATCTCCTCATATCGCTCCGTCTGCTCTGCCAACTTCGCCATGTAAACATTCTCCTCGCGAGAAGATTCTGCAGCTGCCATTTTTCGCCTTGGCTAATCTTACACCTTAATCCTGCAAACTAAAATTCACAAAAATTAGAAAAGAAAAAGAATAACATGAGATTCATTACCTAAATGTCGCAATATTCCACAATCCAAAAATTTCCCAATCCATTTCTCTAATTTTTCCGGGAATCAGACAAGTCCATAATTCGATAGCCCAAATTAACATAGCCAATTGGCCAAATCAAAACGCAAAACACATAGAAGTAGCAAAAACAAAAAGTAAATAAAAAAAAGTGAGTGGCAAAAAACAAAAACCTAGACGTGGAAGGATCTAGATATGGAAGAATGAAACATAGGATGAACGAAATTGAGAAATAGAGCGAAATTAAAACCCTAAAACAAAGAAACTGGCACGATGATGTAACTGAGAGAGAGAGAGAGAGAGAGAGAGAGAGAGAGAGAGGAGAGGACGAACCTGTATCGATGGTATGGTAGTGATTCAAATTTCGAAGAGGAGGGTTAGAGGAATGAAGAGAAAGAGGAGAGAGAAGGGTCCTATGGGAAGAAGACACGTGGTGGATGACAGAGATTCCGTCGGGAATAGGTTGCGTTGACCATTTGGCTCAATCAATTGCGGGCGTAATGAAGAAGCAGAAGAGAGCGTGAGTTGGGAAAATTTCTTCTAACCTACTTAATTAGGCACTTTTTTTTTTTTTTCAAAATAAATAAATTTTCTTCTCATTTAAACCTACATTTTCGTTTTAATTCCATTTTTATCCCAATTTTTTCCTTTTTTTTCAACCGATGCCCGTGTGTTGGGTCGCTCATGGGCCCCACAAAAGCATGCTTTTCATGACTTCTTTTCTGCTTTCACCTGACCCATCAAGTGAGTTACGCCTCTCGTAAACGGTGAAATTTCTAATATACTATTTTAATATATATAATATAATTTATATTTAATACACGGACACGAAATACTAGACACGACACGCCGATACGTTAATTTTAAAAATGTTATATTTGGACACGTTGAAACACGTTTTGATATTAAATAAATTTTTTAATATATATGATATAATTTATATTTAATATATAAAAATTCATAATAAGTCACACAACCAATCAAATATTTAAATTTCACGACATAAATATAAATATAAATAATGGATTCACTTTTTTCTACAATCAATGTAGATAATTTATCTACTGTGAGTCCAAAACGACGTCGTTTTGAAACGAAAATCAAAGTATTTTTGTAATAGTCTTTTTCAATATAATTTTTTAGTTTTTCAATAAAAAACGACGTCGTTTTGGGAGCGAATGTAAATAACTTATTTACATCACTTAAGAAACATTAAAGTCTTAAATAATTTTTCGTACTTTGTTAATTTTTCATGTCAAATTTCATAACAGAAAAAAATTAATTTATAAATTATTTTTTATATTTAGTTAACAAAATAAAATTAAGATTTTTTTTTAAAAAAATAATGTGTCCAAGCGTGTCCTGACGTTGACCGCGTGTTAGAAAAAGTTAACCGCGTAACGAAAAAATGTGTCTGTCAGAGAGTTGACCGCGTTTCTCTAAATATTGATCGCGTGTCCAACACACAAATTTTTTTGGACGAGCGTGTCCGTGCTTTAGTGGTTATAACCTTCTCTATTGCTACATTTTATTTTTCACCTATACATAAAAAAAAAAAAAATCAATTTTCATGTATCTAGAAAGAAAAAAATCTCATACATACATAAATCAGAAGAAAGAGGAGAAAGAAAAAATATAAAATAAATTTTATCTCTGATTTATATGTGTCAGCTAATTTTTTTTCTCTCTTATTATATGAGAGTCGATAAATAAATAAATTATTTAATACGACGAATCAAGCCTGATAAGATAAATTGTTAAAAAAGCATTATAACTTTATCAGTTATTTGATACAACTATATTATATTATGTAAGTTTATTCGTCAAACTCTTACATAATAAAATGATCGATAACTTAAATCAGCCTTTCAAGATAAAATCAAACTTGATTACATTTTTAAAAGAACGCCAAGTTTTAAACTTTTTTATATTATAAAATTTATCACAAATTAAATTCATGTGAAATTATAAAATATCGTTTTTATAGTTATCAATTATAAAATACAAAAATAAAAAAAAATTAATATTTGTATGCAGTTGCAATTCATGATGTGATCAATAACTAATGTCTTCGTCTACATATGCCATTTATTGAGGTACTTACATATTTTTTTTAAAAATTGAGACACATACATTTGTGTTAGTTGTGCAAATTTCATGCTCATATGCATTGCCATTGGCCAGGGAATTATCGTGGCTGAGACTACATTTAATCTTTCTTTATCTTGTTTATCTGCTATGGTGATATCATCTAACTTCAAACGATTCCGAAACTAAACTAGAGCACATAGAGATGAAAAAATTCAAGTGAATTAAGTTTTACAACATAACAAGCTTCTGCTAGGGAATAAAGAAAAAAAGAAAATCATTCATGGGCAACGCGAATGACTTGCTTACCAACGTTCTTGCCATAGAAAAGTCCAACCAAAGCAGCTGGAGCACTTTCCAAGCCTTCATTCATGTCTTCAACATAAAAAATCTTTCCCTGCTTGTAGTAACTAGAAACATGTTCCAGAAAGCGAGGGTATAAGTGCAAGTAATCACTTTGCAAAAAACCCTGCATTCTGACGCGCTTTGTAATGAGATTGTATAAGTTGTGAATCCCTTGGGGATTAGAAAGGCTATTCTGAGACACCATCCCACAGAGTGCAATTCTACCATGAATCCTCATGTTAAGGAGTGCAGCATCAAGCATGTCCCCACCCACGTTATCGAAGTAGATGTCAATGCCTTGTGGAAAATACCTGTCCAGTGAGCCAGAAAAAAATGGTGTCTTCAGTTTTGATTGTGGAAGTCATTAAGGATATAACGAGTGAGAAGTGCTTATATAAGGAACCTTATTTCTCAAACAAACTTTTTATTTTCTAAGTCATTTTCCTTTTCAAAGACAAAACTATATATATTATCCTCGAGCCTGTTACACACCTCTTCAGAGCAGCATCCAAGTCTAATTCTTCCTTGTAGTTAAAAGCTTCGTCGAATCCAAGCTTATTCTTTAGAAGGTCAACCTAATATAACAGATTTAATAAGCAACTCAACTAAATACTAGTCCAAGTATTTGTGTCATGTGTGTCTGATTGCCAAAACAACATCTATTTTATTCATGCAGGAAAAAGTAATTCAAGCACTAATTTGTTTTTCCGCAATCATACAATAAATTATTAGTGAAATTGACCTTTTCCTTTGAGCCAGCACTTCCAACTACATAACACCCATGCAACTTAGCAAGTTGGCCTACAAGCTGACCTACAGCACCTGATGCTGCAGATACAAAAACATATTCTCCTTTGCTTGGGGAGCAGACCTCATAAAATCCTGCATAAGCTGTAAAACCTGGCATTCCTATAAAATTAACAACAACAAAATATGATGGGTTAATATTATTTATCAAAATGAGTCAATTGGAACAGGTTCTCCAATATAAGAATGGGAGATGGATTCACTTTCACACATAAATCAGAAAACGGAAAAACATAAATCCAGCATGGTAAGAGGATATTCAAGGTTTTGACAATACCAACCTTGAATATGAAAATAATAACTATGCATAAAATGGTGCTATCCTATTTTATCAAATGGTGGCTAAAATGTTCAGCCTGAGCGAATTACTTGACTGCAAGAAGTGTCTACACTTTCAACAACTTAAAATCCAAACCTTGAGGCACTCAAAACTGTTGATCACCGCTGATAATCCATTATTTGAAAATATTATTAAATTGAAAAGCAAACTAAACTACTATTGGTTCAGTGGATCAAAAGAAATCATCTCTGCTCATGCTCGTGGGAGTTTTTTTTTTCTTGAGGTCACAATTATCCTACTGAAAACTTTATTCCTTCAGCATAGTTGTGAAACAGGATTCAAAAAATAATCATAAAGAGAATGAAACCAATACAAAGAGTAAGAATTTACAAATCTAAAATGATAAAAGAAGAAAACAAAGCTAGCATGATATTAATGAAGAGGAGTGGCATACCAAGAAGACCGAGATGGAAGGAGAGGGGAATTTGATGATCTGGCTGAATTTTTCTCAACTGATCTGTTTTATGGATGAAGCTATATTCTTCCCAGCCAGTGAATCCAGAGATGAAATCGCCTGCCTTGAAATTTGGATTATCAGAGAATATAACTTTCGATACACCAAAACCTTCAAGGACCTTCATCAAAATACACAATCAATCACATGCTCTGATGAATATTACTTACTGTATTCAATTATAAATTAGTCTATTGTTTTTAAGAAACAGGGGAAGAGTTAGTTAGTTAATTAGTTAATTAATTACCTGAGAAGGAACAAAAGGGGCTATATAAGATCCATGGAAATCACGCATACGACCTCGCATGTATGGGTCACAAGAGAGGTAGAGATTCTTGACAAGTAGAGCACTAGTGCCTTGAGCTTGAGTGGGAAGCTTGAGTTCAATTTTTGTAAGCTTGAGTTCCATATCGGTCTCTTTAGGAACTCCATCTATGTACCCTTTGAATATGACCTGCTTGTTTTCCACTTTTTCTTCTTCTCCTGCGATCATCGTTGAGATCCAAATGCAAAAAATGAGAACTACTCTACTAATTCTGCTTCTACTACTTCAGTTCAGTACCCACTCGCTGAAAACTAAGCATGTGACTTCTACTTCTACTTTTAATTTTAGTTTTATTTGATGCACCTAACCCAAGTAGCTGGTTGGGTACTAAAGTGTCGTCGTGTCCACGAGCCATCTTCTACTTTTACCTAACATCTCTTACACGTATAGCCCGCAAAACGGGCTCCGCCGCTCGGCAGGTCAATCCGCCCAACCCGTTAAAAGGGGCTGGGTAAGTTTTTAAACTCATCTTAAAAGCGGGACGAGTCGGGATAGGCTCATTTTTTGACGGGCCGATGGCGGGCATAGGCGGGTTAGTGTAAAATAGGTTCGGGCTGGCAAGCTAACCCGCCCAACCCACCAAACGAGGCGGGGCGGGCTGAGTTTTTCAACCCACTTTCAAAAGCGAGGCGGACTGGCTCATTTTTTGGCCGGTTGATAGCGAGATGAAGCGGACCGCCCACTTTGTTAATCTACTTACACCTGCGGTTCGGTTATGTATTAACGCCCTCCGAGTCCTGAGTCCTGCCCCATCAATTCAGGGCAGCCCGGTTGATTTGGGGTTATTCGTTCCAGACACCCATTAAATTCACAATCCATGCACGTTATAGGCCCGCTCATAACCATATTATGGGCCCGTTCATAAACGTTTGTACGCTTATCTGCAGTCATCAAATTTGACTATCTTTTTTTTAAAAAAAAAAAAAAAAACAATTCAAAATATTAGCTACCTTCTCATCAACGACTAAGACTTGAATTTATAGAAGCTTAAGCAAACCTGAACATTCTACTTTAAATTATGCATTCAAGTATTCAAACTTTTCGTTTTAGCTCTTTTGGAGATAATAAGAGGAGTAACGCTGAATTAGTTTAAATAATTGAAAATCTAAATTGTCCTATAATTTAAATCAGCAACTAAACCACAAGTAAAATATTCTTACGGATCAAAGGGCGAGATTTTACTAAATAAAAATTAGGGATTAAGGACAATTATAATTGCTAATAATAGTGATAGATAATATTGCTTCTTCTTTTCTTAGATATTTCAATCGGTTCATCGCTTCGCGACTAGTCCGATTTAATATGGGTCCAAGACTTTAAACTTCTTCCAAAAATGATAATCGAACATAACCTCATACGCTCACCTTTATTAGTTTCCTTATGCTAACTGATCTACCATTTTGATGACAATACTATTTTTTGTTAAAATAAAGGTAGTTTTTTTTAGAGTCCTCTTGTACCTCAACCATTCCTTGACCTACTAGACTAGAGGACATAGTTTTTTTTTTCATTTAATCATGGGCTTATGCACCCGGGTCCTCGAATAACCAATATTTTCTTTTGAACAATACTAATTCATTGAAACTAATATTTCATACAAAAACATCAAAATGATGCCATCAATTATTGTGGCCGAGACTACATTTAATCTTTTTTATCTTGTTTATCTGCTATGGTGATATCATCTAACATCAAACGATTCCGAAACTCAACTAGAGCACATATACATGAAAAAATTCAAGTGAATATGTTTTACTACTTAGTAGAAACTAACAAGCTTCTGCTCGGAAAAAAGAAAATCATTCCCGAGCAACGCGAATGACTTGCTTACCAACGTTCTTGCCATAGAAAAGACCAACCTTTCCAAGCCTTCATTCATGTCTTCCAACATAAAAAATCTTTCCCTGCTTGTAGTAACTTGAAACATCTTTCAGAAAGCGTGGGTATAAGTGCAAGTAAAGACTTGGCAAAAAAACCTGCATTCTGATGGCCTTTGAGACGAGCTTGTATGACACTACTAGAAAAGACTAAATTTTCGATGAAACATTTTGACGCAAAATATTTCGTCAAAATTAAAGACGAAAATTTCAACCGAAAAACGTATTCCGTCAAAATTTTCGACAGATAATTAATTCCGTCGAAAATTATTATATAAAAAAATTAAAAAAGTTATATTTATGAATTTTTAACGGAATTCGATTTCCATCGAAAATGATTATATAAAATAAATAAAAAAGAAATTATATCTATTAATTTTTTACGGAATTCGATTTTCGTCGAAAATCATTATATAAAAATAAATCAAAAAATATATATATTTATGAATTTTCACCATTATATAAAAATAAATAAAAAAGAAATTTTATTTATGAATTTTTTACGAAATTCGATTTCCGTAGAAAATCATTATATAAAAAAAATTAAATAGAAATTTTATTTATGAATTTTCGACGGAATTCGATTTCCGTCGAAAACCATTATCTAAAACAAATAAAAAAGAAATTAATTTTATGAATTTTTCAACAGAATTCATTTTCCGTCGTAAATCATTATATTAAAAAAAATAAAAAAGAAATTATTATTATGAATTTTCGACGGAATTCGTTTTTCGTCGAAAATTATTATATAAAAATAAATCAAAAAAATATTTTATTTATGAATTTTCGACGGAATTTGATTTTTATCGAAAACCATTATATAAAACTAAATAAAAAAGAAATTTTATTTATGAATTTTCGACGGAATTCTATTTCCGTCCAAAACTATTATATAAAAATAAATAAACGAAAATCATTATATTAAAATAATTTATTATATTTATATATTAAATAAATTTATCTCATAAGCGTTTGTATGCTCTCATAGCAATTGGAATATAGAAACACTGAATATTACTATAATGGCGGCAATTCAAGGATGCTGTAAACTCAACTCGAGAATACAAAGAGAGAGAATTGAAATCAATTATCCAATATTTTGATAAAAAAGAAAATGCCACTTCCCTCCTATTTATGGTTCATTTTGTTCAGTCCTATAATAAAGTTATTGGGCCTCATAATAAGCCCAACAAGTGCTTTAAGTGTGTATGCAATCCACGTTCTTCAGGTTCCACATGTCTAGACCTCAGTTTCTCTTTGCATGAGTCACATAGTCACTCAGTCACCTACGCCTCATCCTCATCCTTGCTCCTTGTCTTCTTATAAGTGTTTCCTGAGTTATATTCACTGCAATTATAAATTAATCTGTTGTTTTAAGAAACAGGGGAAGAGTTAGTTAGTTAGTTAGTTAACTCGGAACGAACAAAAGGGATATAAGATCCATCGAAATCACGCGTACGACTTCGCACACGTATGGGTCGCAATAAAGGTAAAGATTCTTGACAAGAAGACCACTAGTGCCTTGAGCTTGAGTGAGAAGCTTGAGTTCAATTTTTGTAAGCTTGAGTTCCATATCAGTCTCTTTAGCAACTCCATCAATGTACCCTTTGAATATCACCTGCATGTTTTCCACTTTTTCTTCTTCTCCTGCCAACATTGTCGATATCAAAATGAAGAAAGGAGACCTACACTTCTACTTCTACTTCTACTTCATTACCCACTCACTGAAAACTAAGCATGTGACCGTGATAGGATTTGGATCCTATTTTGCATAACAGAAATTGAAGATGACAAAAAAGCAAAGTTAAGAAGAAGAAAGAGGCGAGAACGATTAGTTTATTACAAACAGAAAATGGGTTTACAACATTCTACACAATTCCCTTTTCCCTTTTATACACCAACTAACTAACAGTATTCTGTTACAACAAACTCACAATTATTCGATTATTTACTACCCTTTATTCATAATTTGCCTTTTTTGCCCCTTACTCATATCAAACTGCTAAGCTTCCTTCAACGATTACGTATTAACAACCGAATTTGGTTTTACGAATCACCCGTTAAACCCATAATCCATGCATGTTATAGGCCTGTTCATAAGCGTTCGTAGCAATTGGAATATAGAAACACTGAATATTACTATAACGGCGGCAATTCGAGGATGCTGTGAACTCCAGAATACAAAGAGAGAATTGAAATCAATTATCCAGTATTTTGATAAAAAAGAAAATGCCACTTCCCTCCTATTTATCATTCATTCTGTTCAGTCCTATAATAAAGTTATTGGGCCTCATAATAAGCCCAACAAGTGCTGTAAGTGTGTATGCAATCCACGTGGTTCTTCAGGTTTCACATGTCTAGACTTCAGTTTCTCTTTGCATGAGTCACATAGTCACTCAGCCACCCAGGCCTCATCTTCATCCTTGCTCCTTGTCTTCTTATAAGTGTTGTCTCTAGTTCCTGAGTTATATTCACATGATCGTCACTCATCCTCGCCTCTGTTTCCTGAGTTATATTTACTGCAATTATAAATTAGTCTGTTGTTTTATGAAACAGGGAACAGTTAGTTAGTTACCTTAGAAGGAACAAAAGGGGATATAAGATAATTTTATAATAATAGATTTAATCATATATATATATGATGCATATTGAATTATTATTTGAGTCCGTTGTTATTTGATTTCATCTTTTATATTAAGTTATATATTTGTTTTTTATTAAGTGTAACGTCCGGTCGCTTCAAGAATCAATGACTATCCCCACATACTAACACGAGACTTTTCAGTGTGCTTTTTCCTCACTCGCACACTTCCCGAAAAAACTTCCCAGAAGGTCACCCATCCCAGAATTGCCCCAAGTCAAGCACGCTTAACTATGGAGTTCTTCTATTCTAGGCTACCGAAAAGTAGATGCATCTTGTTAGTATAGGTAGTACCAATTAATTCTTATAAGTTATCCCAAACTGTACAGTTTCATTCCTGCACAGTCTTTGGAATCACTCTCTTTCGGGTGTCGATTCGATTCATTCATGCATGTAACCCCCCAATGGAAGCCTGTCAGGAGCCGCTCTTTGTCTGTGCCTCTTTGCACCGGCGATCACTCCCTGCCCTCATCAGCGCTCAGGATGTTACATTAAGATTATCAGCTTTGCTGACTTTTGTGTTTGTTTGCTGCAATGATCCTACGGGAGAGCAGAGTTTCAGTGAAACAGGTTCCAAAGGATCGCGCTAGAGTTAGCCTTACATTTGTCCCTGTACAAGTGCAGCGGTAATATTTCCCCAAATTAGTTTTAGATTAGCTTCCGCAATATTTCTATTATCATAATTATATAAAACGTGAATTTTGACTATTTATTTATTAAAAAAATGTTTTAAAAATTGTTAGAAATTTGGGGGTGTTACACTCAGCCACCCAAGCCTCGTCTTCATCCTTGCTCCTTATCTTCTTATAAGCGTTGCCTCTGGTTCCTGAGTTATATTCACTGCATGATCGTCATTCAGCTACCCAGGCCTCATCCTCGCCTCTGTTTCCTGAGTTATATCCACTGCATGATCATAACCCTCCATGCTTGGATTCGTATCATGCTCGCATCCCCAGTCATCAAATTTGACTATCCTTTCTTAGGCAATTCAAAACATTAGCTACCTTCTCAGCAATGATTAAGACTTGAATTTATAAAAGCTTAAGCAAACCTGAACATTCTCCTTTAAATTATGTATACAATTTAGTCTTTCAAGTATTCAAACTCTTCATTTTAGCTCTTTTGGAGATAATAACAGGAGTAAAGCCATATCAGTTTAAATAATTGAAAAACTAAATTGTCCTATAATTTAAATCAAGGACTAACTTACAAGAAAAATATTGTTAGGGATTAAAGGGAGAAATTTTACTAAATAAAGGTTAGGGATTAAGGACGATTATAATTACTAATCACAATGAAATAGATAATACTACTTTTAGTTATAAAAAACAGTTTTTTTGTGAGTCTCCTCAAGGACCTCAACCATTCCTTCCCCCATTAGACTAGAGGGCATAGTTTTTCTCCATTTCATCATGGGCTTAGGCACCCGGGTTCCTCGAATAACTAATATTTTCTTTTGAAAATCTAATTCAGTGTGACTGATATTTCATAAAAAATATCAAGATGATGCCACCTTGTAAAAACTATGTCTGGAGTTGTTGGTTTAGAGAGAGAGAGGATGAAAGTTACTTCTGCACTTCATGAGTTAAAACAACAAAAACATTCAAAGATAAAGCACATTTTCAACTAGATCTACAAAATAAATTGTGCTTACAAATTTCAGTCATAGTAGACCTATATTACAAAGTCCTTGAGAGAGAAAATAAATAATATGACGGGATAAAAAAAAAAAAAACCAGAAACAAAAACAATGTTCCATTTTCAAGGTACACTCCAGAGCCAGATAAAAAGGAGGGAGTCATAACAGTTCCAATGAATGCTGCTAGCACCTCGTAAAAAGGGAAGTTCAAGGCACACCCCATTCAAAAGAGAAGCTTCGGGCAAGAACGAACATCTAATTTGGCTTCCGCATGTTACGTCCAGCACGAATGACTTCATCCACCAATAGCAACTGAGATGCTATAACTGGCCTGTATAAAATGGACGGATAAAAGACATATAACTACGTAATTTAACCAAACCAAAGCATATGAAACTTAATGTTCTGGCGCAAATATATGGAGTTTTAAGATGGTTGCACATCCTGATAAAGTTTTAGATACGCATTGTTGAGTGTAATAGATCCATTACCATAAAAATAATAACAAAACTAGATGCAAGACATAGAACATAGATGATATTATTTAATGTCCTTTCTATTTTTAACTTAAATGTAATGACTAATGGGGGGCACCGGGTTGGCTCAACTTGCAAACTCACAGGTTTGAGTTTTGAGCCAAACTACAAGGCATGGATTAGCTTATAAGTTATGTCGCAATCCACCCCACCCCACTCCACTGCACTCCACTGGTAACTAGTGGTGGAGACAGAAGACAATAGAGTATTATGTTCTTGATACGATCCCTAATAATAAAAAGTGTTGAGTCAACAGGTGGTTAGTTATGTGAATAATATTCCTTCTTTCTATTAGGTGGTTAGTTATGGGAATGATATTCCTTTTTCTAGTTAGGGTGTATTTTGCTGAAGTTGCCATATAATGGATTGGGAAACATTGTAAAGGCATCTTGGAAAGTTGGGATTCTTGGGCTCTTGGGAGAGAACCAAAACCTCTCAAATTGTTCTGGATATCAGTGTTTGTATTTTGTTAATTCTTAGTCTTGTAACTTTGTTGTTCTGTAATTTCCCTTTTCATTTATTGTAAATTTTCCTTGAAGTATTTTGATCTAACTAGCTATCTTCATTTACCAGTATTGTAATTTTTCATATCAGTAATGCAAGTTTACGTTTCCATTCAGAAATTCTCAGCTGTTGTTGCTATTTTTCAGGTTATAGATTTGAGGTCTCTATCACATAGCTGAGGATATCTTATCAATTCCTGTTTCTACACCATCTGAATCAGCATTTACTTCAAGCTCTAAAGCCTTTACATAGTTCTTTACAATCCACCACTTGTGGGCATTGATTTGTGCTCAGAAATGGTTGGGGACTCTCACAAAATCTATTTATCAACATCCTATGTGAACAAATGTGAAATTAAGAAGATAGATGAAAGTGCCATACAGAATCCATTCAATTTGTTTGGTCAAATATTCGTAGTTTCACTAATGTTTCATGGTTTCTTTTGGGTCGTAATTATTTTAACTGTCTGACATATAGATGTTTGGAGGAGGTGTCACCACCAGGCAAAGTTGCACTTGTTATATTTATTTCAATTTAGTACTATGTAGTTATGTTGATTTCATTTGAGACTTATGATTAATTCGAGACATCTTATATTTGTTTCATTTGAGATTTCGTTATACATAATGAATTTTTACTTTTATTTCTGTAAATGAACTTTTTTTAATGGATGTTAAACCCACTAAAGTATGGGTGGAAGAAATTTCATGACCCAAGCTAGTTCCAAAACCAACCCAAAAAATGTGGGTGGGAGGGAGGGAGGGAGGGAGGGGGGGAAGCACATTGATAATTTGATGGTGACAGATAGTCAAGGTTCAACCATACCCTGAGTTTATGATTTGGCGCTTCACACAGTAGTTGTCAAAAATACCCTCCATTTGAGGGTCCATAGGTTCTCCTGTATGTTGGCTCAATCCCACATTATTCCCTCTGTCATGCTCTCCCTGAAACAGTATTCAGCAAGTACAATAATAATGCCAATCTTTCTTCTACTTTATATATAATGCCAATCTTTCTTCTACTTTATATGAAGATATATATACAATAACAATAGGAAACTGAAGACAAGTACAGTAAATTTAAGGGAAGCATACCGTAAGGGCAATAATCACATCTTGAGTGTCAAGTCCAGAGTTTTCAGCAAGTGTCTTAGGCACCACAAGAAGTGCATCAGCAAAAGCCTCAATACCAAGTTGTGCACGCTGTTTCAAGGTTATAAACATGGGTGTTGAAATATGTAACTGACAATTAAAGAACTATATAAACAAGGAAAACCTGAGACATTAATATTACCCCTTGAACTGTTTTCTTAACTTCGTTGATCAGATATTGTCTAGCAGCAACTTCAAAGGCACCAGCACCCTGAAAATGGGCAGGAAATGCACCTCAAGTCAATCACAATGACCATAACAAAAGGTGCAAACCAAAGTTCTGTATTGGAGAATATATAAAATCTATAAAGTACTATTATAGAAAGCTAACGGCATAATTGCTTGGATCCAACGTCCTTGAAGCTGTACCATTTTCTTTCATATTATTAACTACTTGAAACAAGTGGGTTCAACTTGAAGCTCAAATATTTATAGACATAGATATAGCTCTTGAAGCTCAATCAACTATCGGAACAAATCAAAGTTATTTCATCTAAATATATGAAAAGCACTTTCTTTTTTCTCCCAATTAGATTCATTCACCCACTCAAGCATATGTGACAGGATGATTATGTGAACCTTATTGCAATAATGTAAGATCAATGTTTCCTGCTCATGTTTTGATATAACTCAGTTAAGGACATGCTGAAAATATGTAAAATTCTATATTAATATTTCCTCATTTTAAATCAGAAGTGCACTGGTTCTCTAAACCATGGTGCAACAACTAGATCCAGAAATTCTTATCTAGCCATACAAAGAAAAAGAAGACTTCCTATTTGATTCATTATTTTCTGAAACATCTAACTATGCCAACCATCTCAGCAACCAGAACAAGTATTTTGTACCAAGGCTAAACCATGTTGTTGGCATTTTAGACAACAGCCGCTAATTCATTTGGAGGAAATTAGCACAAAAAATGGAGTGAATCAATAACATGGGCATGCCATTGACCTAGAGAAGAGAAAAATTGTACTATACAGGTATCAACATAATTGATTGACTAAAAACTCAAAAATAAAATAAAATAAAATAATATCTTACTAAGACAACAGATTCATCTTCAATGGTATTCTTTACTGCCCTCAAACCATCACGAACAGCATCTTTAATCTGAGCTATTGTGTGGTCATTAGGACCTGTATCATCAATATGACAGCATTGCAGATTAGCTCATCTTAAATGCACTGGTGGCAATAAAATGACACAAAATTTGCTCCAAAAATGTACAGCAAACATCATGCAAAAATAATAATACAGAAGGATCTGCCTGACAAACTCACTATGGGTGCAAGGACAGTGTACCTTTGATCAAGATAGTGCAGGAAAAAGGATTCTTAACATTTTCCACAAATGTATATTTCTCTTCACCAAGGACATGCTCATATACCAATCCTGCCCAACCCAGACATTCAGGGGTTAAATCATCTACAGAGTTTACTGCCTCTCCTCCACAGGCCAAAACCAATCTTTCCATGTTTCTCCTCTTTGCTCTCCGAAGGGCAATTATCTAAAACACGAGGACAAAAAGATAAGACTATAAAAAATAGGATAAGGAAAATATAACATGTCGGGTTATGAGTTCACACCACATTAGTAATATACAATTGGTGCCATGGGGTATTCCAACAGTTAATCAGATTATTTCATAGTTTACATCATGTATAAGATTTTTTGACGAAGAGGCACGTCATATGGCGTTTCAAGATAGTTTCCAATATAATTTAAAAAAAAAAAATTGAACATAATGATATGTTACTTAAACACTACCAAAAAAAAAAAGTTGTTACTTACTCCTTCCCTTGCAAGCATGTCCAGCGACGGGGGATCAATTCCTTTTTGGTTGATGACAACAAAATTGCTATCATTATCAGAACAAACCTGCAGACATAAGTATGGAGGCAATTAGACGAGCAGTGAGATAAAATTAAATTATTATGACAATGTAGCACAGACAAAAACTTATGGCCACAAAGCAACGTGTAATACATATAAGAGAAAATCTTTTCTACCTTATTTTTCAGTTCAATGATTCTTTTAACTTTTTCATCAACCTGACGCCTTTCAGCTACAACCATAGCCTCTCTCTGTTCCGCATTTGAGTAGAAAAAACCTGAATTTATTTCACTGAGAGGAGAAAATATTGACTTCATTAGTCTCACAAAGTATCCAAGCTCCAACAATTCAAGAGAACTAATGAGTTTAGATAGGTTGGACATCTGAGACTGAAAAACCATAAAATGGATACAGCATTGCCTAAAGTGATATATAACTGTTGACCAAATAATGTTTATTAGAAATTATTCAATTTATCGTTATAAAGCCAGTATGCTACAGGAAATAAAAGAAATATATTTCCCTCGTAGCACATTTGGGCTTAATTTGTTTTCAGTTAATAAAAGCCTTTTTTAGAAACAGATAGTAAAAAAATAAAGGTCAGATCAATGGGAAAGACATTTTAAGTGAAAGTATCCAATTTTCTCACTTAACACATGAATGCTTGTATTGTTTCAGATTAACAAATACTTTCTTAGTAAGACAGAGTAACCATAAAACTCATACTAACGAGAACATTTCATGTGAGCATAATCATTTCCCTATACAGCATATTCTGTCTGAAGAAAAGAAACTACACAATCACCAAATTCTAGACCAATTGAGTAAAGCTAGCAACAAGTGGCAATCAACAGAAGCAAGACATTTAAATTTCATAGTTTTCTGATACTTGTATTTAACCAATTGAGGATAATTAAACAGTCCATACATTAATTTAAATCATTCAACGTTCTATAACAGGCTTATTTGGGTCAATCAATAAAGGAATAAGTATGATCGTCTCTAGACTCTTGAAAAGCACTGCCGTGAGTTAATAACAGGTGAAAAAGAACCAAATAACTCCCATTTTAACTGTGACATACATAAACACACATAAATATCAGCTTGATTACCTCTTCTCATATTCCAAAGATACATTGCATGTCAAGATATAGCAGTTCTCTGCACGTCGCTTCATGTCCGGGTGCCTAGAACCATGATCAAGGACAAGACCCTCAACCTAGAAAAAAAATCCAGGAACTGATTGATTGCAAGAAAGAGTAATTTGAAAAGCTGCACAGGTAAACCTAGTACATAAAGCACACTACAAATGTCTACAATTACAAGCGAATTAGGACAAAGCCGGTCAACAATAGTTGAATACAGGTTGCTATTTCGGCTATTGCAGATAATGAAAATTGTCTGGGCTACAGTAGCACAAGTATTGTAGCTTTGTTCATTTATATTTTATTTATGAGTTCAGATTTTATCAATAGCAGAAACTTTTTTTCTAATTCCCTTGATTTCTAATCAGAAGATAGTCCACTTTGGCTGGGCTTTAGATCTCCTTACAATTTTTTCCTCTTGCTAATTCTCTTCACTGCTACTGATTGAATCCTTGGCCTTTTGGGTAATCAGAGCCAAATTCGATCAATATTAGTTATTGCAGCACATAAAGCAAGAGTTAGTAGGCTTATCTAAGCGTAAGAGATAGGCAAGATATGATGAATGTCGTATGCAAGACAGAAACCTGTCTCGAAATAAAGTTCATTCTCATGGAGATTCCCAATTCCAGAAAGTTGCCTAGAGGATGAATTCAGAGATGGGGATGATGAAAACTCCTTTTGTCCTTCATCAACATGCTATCTAGTAGTATGTGAATGTGGCAAACTATACAGCAAATGGAAGTGAAGAAAGATATGCTTTCAGCACAAACTAGACTGCATTTGACCGCAATAAACAAACTTGTTATGAAACTATTAAGCATTTACTGGATTTCAATTCTGAACCTAGCCAAAGTCCGATCTAACTGGTTTTTTAACAAATGCAGGTCAGGACAATGATTTTAGCCAAAGCAAAGCCTAAGTCTTAAACAGTCACTACAATAAAAAGGGAAGTCCCTGGTTAATTAAGCTGATTTCCTATCACATCCAACTTTTACTTGAGTAATATTAAGTTGAGAATTTCAATTTGCTAGCAAAATAATGATGGAAATGCAATAACATCCTAGATGTATACATTACATCCAATATGACACTTGAGAAAATTATCAAAATAATATACAACTAACTAAACCCAGTGAGCAAAAGAGTGAGTACAATCATGAAACATACCAAGCGTGTGTCAACATCAAACTTGTGTCGCATGTGCATAATCTCCACCATAAACAGATCAATTGCTTCCTCAGGATTTCGGATGCATAAAACCTATCATAGAAAAATCACAAATCACTGAACACCTGGTTGTGAAATGTCCAACAAATCAAAATCTACTAATTCAAATGACCAAACAAAATAGACAAATTAAAATTTCATATTTACAAGTACTCAAAATAAATGTCAACACCACAATGTGAACTCACCGCATTAACAATTATATCAGTCAACTGATCTGCGAGTGCCTCGTACAACTGCAAATAAGAAGGAAATAAATAAAAATATATATATAATGCATAGTGAAAAATTATGTTGACAAGTTATTTGTTCATTTTGTCTGAAATATCAAAGTATGATCAAATGTCATCTAAAAGACTAAAACAGATAAAATAAATTAAGATTTACCTTTGTCCTCAGGGTTGTTCTTGCTACCATCTTCAGAACCTCTTTATCAGGCTCATCACCCATCACAACAGGAGTCTTAAACTTTTCAAGGAATTGCAGAGTTGCCCTTTTTGCAATCTCAAAACCATCAACCAATACACGTGGATGCATACCTGGATATCCATATATCATATTAACATTTGTTGCCAAGGATTAATGCAGAAAACATAGAATGGAAATGTTCATGCACTCGCATTTTAGGGATATCTCTTGGCTCCTAAAACTATTAGGGAACAGGATTACATTTATCGCCTTTCTTCAGCATACATCTCATGGTTGTTTCAAGGGGATTGTGGTCAGTGACATGCAAAGAGATTGACCAACACTGTCACATTTTTGAGTTCTCGCATGTTTTGGATATATAGCTTTTTTTTAATCTGTTTTGAAGGATATCTTATCATCACCCTAGTTGCATTTTTCCTCTTCTCTGAATCTCTCCCAAATCAACTTTTTTTCTATTAAAAAAAAATCCCATCGACTAATTACTAAAAGCAGAAAAATTGTAATGGTGATTCATATTTTTCAGTGGAGCTGGGGAAGTGATAAAACTAACAATATAGATATGAATTAAGATCAATAATCAGATATTCAGTCAGGGGTACAACTACAAACACACAATGTGTAAAAGTGGTGCAAGCAGTGAATAATAACTTAATAGCCACTTAGAAGTAAAAAATAAAATAAAAGCAGCACTGTTACAAATTAATTAACCTTCATCAATATAACGCTCAGATTGTTTCATAAGTTCGCCAATGAAGATGACAGTAGAAGTGGTGCCATCTCCACTAATGTCATCCTGTGCCACAGCTGTCCTAGCAATCATAATAGCCGTCGGATTTTGGATTTGCTGAAGCAACAACAAATGAAACAAGATCAACATTCTACAAAATTATACATAGCGGTTTTCAAGTAATCGTATGCGTAGATCGCAATAAAACAAAAGAAGAGTGACGAAAAAACTGACCATCTCTTTCAAGAGAGTGTTGCCATCTTTGGTGAGTTTGATATCACCAGCGCCACCAACGAGCCTGATTCAGAGAAAGAGAGAGAGAGAGAGAGAGAGAGAGAGAGAGAGTGAGGGAAAAAGGAGTACGAAAAAAATGAAATGAAAAATGTAGATAAGATACATTTTGATGGTGCCCTTGGGACCGAGGTTAGTCTTGAGTACATCCTGCAAGCCCTTGGCGGCATTGATGTTCATGTGAAGTGCCGCCGATTTGTTCAGCACTTCGGCGTTAGGGTTCAGCACTCGCAGAGACATCTTTTTGAGAGGAACAACGAAACAAATGAATGCTAAGTGTTTGAAATAGAGGAGAAGGCGAAAATGAAGAGCATACACAAGTGGGGTTTTTAGGGGTTTCAGTTTCTGGAACTCACTCTGAACGGCAGCTAGATGCTTCGCGTTTATAAGCGACTGGCAAAAACGCCTTGTCGTTTACGCTCTCTTTCTTTTTTGTTTTTTTGGGGGATTGCGAACAATTTTAATGTCGTGGGTAAAAAGGCCACCGGGCTTGACCTAATAGTTCACTTCTCGGGCCCATGGTCCATTTAGTCACACATGAACATGCATTGTATTCAAATTCTAAGTATTACTTGGATGTGGGTAGAGTGCCTACGTGACCTAGTTTCACATTGGTTTATCAAGTTTTGGGCTATTATCTTTCAACATTTAGCTTTACTGTGTCCAAAAAGTGACCTTAAATTTCGGCTCACAAAGTTACTTTAATATTAATTTGGATAACTTTTTTAACCAAATAATAACGAGATAAGTTATACTTACAATCTTTTTTTTTTACAACCTCTTACAATCATATTTTAACACCGTTGATTTTCGCCAATCAACGTTATGATTTTCGCCAATCAAACTCATTAATTAATTATTATTTCACAATAAATGATAACCATTGATTGACAGAAATCAACGGTGTTAATATATGATTGTAAGAAGTTGTAAAAAAAAAATTGTAAGTATAATCTTCCTCAATAATAATATTAATATAATTTAACTTAAAAGGCAAGCATAATTAATTGTTAGTGAATAAGTTTTTTATTTCAGGTAACACAATAATTAATCAAGTATTGAATAAATTTTTTTGTAATCAACTGGATAAAGTTTAAGGGAGAGAGAGACAGAGAGAAGCTGTAAACACTATGTTAATCTGTGTGTATTTACAAAGAGAATGCTACATATATTTATAACTTTAGGATTGTATAGTATTGATTACAAAAAGAAGAAAAATAATAAAAATACAATTAGTTACAATGATATTAATTGTAGTAACTATGCTAATAATGTGTTAATTACACTAATATGTTACTATATTTATTTATTTATTTTTGGTAAGTTGCATTTGGGTAGTAATGGATCTGATTTGCACCGTCACTCCTTGGAGTTTTGTTTAGTGGTTTTGCTTAGGGGTGCTAAACGAGCCAGGGGCCTTTGGCTCGGCTCGTGAAGGCCTGAGCTTACATGTCTAAAATTGATTGTTGGACCCAGGCTTGGACTTGTATAAAAGCTCGTTTAATAAAAAGGCCTCAGGTTCTAATTCAAAAGTTCGGCCTTAGAGCCTCTCAGGCTTGCCTAATATATTTTTATTTTATATTTTTTATACTACTTGTGATAGCACTCTCTCTCTTCTCAATTCATTTCATCCCATTTTATTAATTAAACAGACTTTTTGAATGATTTTATTTTATATTATTCTATTTGGATATACATTAAATTTATGAATATTTATGGAATTACTAGTGCTGTTGATTGTAGATTTTGTTTGGGTAAATTTTTGTTGTTTTATTTTTTTAAAACAGGCTAACAGGCTAAACCAGGTTTTTATTTTTTGTAAATGAGTCAGGCCACAGGCTGATATTATATTCGTAACAGGTAACAGGCTAGGGCCAATCTGACACATTTGAACACAGGCTCGGCCCGTTAAGACCAAAGCTCGGCTCGGCTTGTTAACACCCCTAGTTTTGCTATCTCTGCTCACGTTATAACTTTTGTCTTGATCTACCTGCTAGCAAAGAATATACAAGGGTATTGTACCAAAAAGAAAAAAGAATATACAAGGGCATCTTTATGTTCTAAGTAATTCATTATTGTCATGAAAAATTTTCTTCTTTACAATGTTTGAAAATTGTAGGCATTAATTTTTTGTTGTGTCTGCATGCATGCATGGATTTTTACTTTTATTTTTTTGGTGCTAATTGATACATTTTGCTAAGGAGAATGCTATAATGCTATTTATTGCATGATTCAGACCATGTCTTTTTTGACTTATTGGACAAGTCTTGATAGTGTGATCACACATATTAATGTTATTTGTCACATTTTCATTTTCTTGATTGGACTTGCAGAATTCTCATGGAACACATCATGGAGGAGGGTCTGCTGGGCCTGAGGTTGAGTTGCTGTCTATTGCTTGGGCTAGAACTGTTGTTGCTGAAGACAAGGAACTTTGGCATGGGAAAGTTGAGTCTTGATCTCCAACAAAAGCGAGTTCTATGTAATGAATTTCAATTTTGTCTGTTAAAGATATATATAAAATCATTAATATAGTTGTTGGGTAAAATTACATTAATAGTTTTATATATCTTTAACATGTCCCCTTGGAGCTTTGTCTGTACTGCAAATCAGAAGATGATTAATGATTATGCTTCCTTTTTTAGTTATTTAAGTCGTTTAAGTGCATATTGTTTGGGGGGGCTGGTAGTAATCAGAAGGAATCACTGATTAATAAAGGATGTGTCAAACACCAATTTCTTAATATAGAATTTTCAACTCCATCCCTAGCTAAAATGAATAGAAATCTAGAGCATTCTGATGAGAGAAGAAAGTGACACTTTAGGTGAAAGGGAAGTTTGATCCTTCTTCACTGTCTCAGTGGTTTATCTTTGCTCTGGCTACACACATATGGACAGAGACAGTCAAAAAGGTGAAGAAGAAAGAAGGGAATAATTAACCTGAAGAATAAAGATAGCAACCCTTTTGTATACCAATGGACTTTGAACTTGACAGGCTCATATGGATTTGAGGATCAGAAGAATATTGACTCTTACCCCCATGACACTTGTGTAAGGTGAATGTGACCCATTGTTCTGTACTTGGGTTCCACCGCACAATTCAGTACAGAGATTGGAATTCTTCAAAGTACTTCTCTCCACGACGTTAAGTTAATTGCATGAGATTTATATTCTTGGAATAAAATCTACCGAATGGGACCTACTGAATTTTGAAGACTTTTCCATATACCAATTAAGGTTGATCTAAGAAAAGTTTGCTAATCCTCTGCCAAACCAAAAACCCATGCACAAATAGTAAAGCATTATTTAGTCTGGTACTTTCGGTTAAGACAGCAAAGTTAAAGGGTTAGTGGAATCCTGAACCTTAATTTGATTAAAGATACTGGGCGCGGCGTGTGCATAATAAATGGAATAAAAACGTGGATATTACAAGATATGTATCATATTACATTGACATGGAGATTTTCCCTAAGGTAGAAGAGAAGTAGATTCTTATTATTAACTGCTAGCTAGTTTATCTTAATTCATGCAATGTATATGAAACAAAAGCAAGATACAAAACTTTTGTGCCTCCGCATTTATAATTTATATGTGCCCCATAATCCAAGATAATTGCGCCATGCGTTATATGCACACCTTGATGTGAAGAGTGTAAAAAGTCTTACCTGCCGTTATTGACATTGTTCAATACAGTAGTGCTAACTGCCAAGTGTTCGATTCAAATTGTTCAGTGCAATCCTAGCTATAAACACCCAAGCATGATTAACATTTCAATTCAAGACAATGTGTGGATTCTTTTTTTAGACCAGACAATCGGACAGAGCATGAGGCTTATCTTTTTCTTTCCTCCTTTCTTATCCTTTGTTACTTCTGCTTGCTTTATATAGGAATTACATATTCCCTAATACCTAATTATTTGGTTGAATTAAAAAATAATGATAGCTCAGTTGACACCAAGAAACTGAACAGAGGTAAGAATACAAGTGTGTGTTCAAACTTTCTCCGTATCGTTTTTGGGAGAAATTTAAAGTCTTAATCTCAAGACTCACCTCGAATTAAACTAGTCGCGAAGCGATTAACCGATCGAAATATCTCAAAAAAGAAAAAAAAATCTTCCCCCAAAAAAAAAAGTTATAATCAAACTTAAAATCAGTAGTAGTCTCATATTTTTATCCTACAAGCAAATTTAAAATGATTTTATTTTTTAGATATTTTACATTTTCACCTTGGACTAAAGCAGACCCTTGCACTTTTAAGTTGTAATTATTATGTAAGTGGTTTGGTAATTAGTGTTTTACAAATAAATATTAGTCTTTTGGAGAAAAGACAAAAGCAGTTAGCTAAGATAGTCAAGAAAATTTGTCATAAATGTTTGGCCCAAAAAAGGATAATTATATATAAATGAAAAATTTTTGATGCTTTCTTGTTCTCTCCACCTTTTTAATGCCACACTAATTGGCTATGAAGTACCGACACTTCAAAAATTTCGACGTGTCGTGTCCGACACTTCCCGACATTCTCAGACACCCCGACACTCCAACGCACGTTGTAAAAACTCAAAAAAAGGTTCAAAGGTTGCGTTATGTTGCATTTTTAGTTTTAACTATTAGATTCGTTGGATTACTATTACTATTTTATTGAATTTAATATAAATATTTGTGATATCTTATGTTTATTTACAAAATTAATGAGTATTATAAGTTTGGCTTTATTTTTTTGTAAAATTATAAAATATTAAATATAATATACGCAACATAAATTAAAAATATTATTAAATATCAAAACGTGTCCTAACATATCGAAATCTAACATTTTTTAAAATTAACGTGTCGTCGTGTCGTATCCCGTGTCAATATCGGTGCTACATAGCTAGTTGGTGAACTTCGTCCCTTTTTTTTATTTTTGTATATTATTCCTTAAGATATTAAAAGCTATTCAGAAAGTCTTCATATGCGAATATATTTATCTATGTGAATATATATATATATATATATATATATATATATATATAGGAAGAAAATTGTCATCATTTTGGCCAATGAACCTTTTATTTTACAGAAGAGAAGTAATTATGCACAATATATTAATTTAAATAGATAAAAAAATTATTCTGTGATTTATTTATTTATTTTTTTGAACAATATTATGTGATTTTCTCTCTCCGTCTCTCTCTAAAAAAATTGTCATCATTTCAATGTATTCATGCACATTGTTTCCAAATGGAATTCGTGTACAAGCAAAGCCATATTTGAATAGTCCAAACTCCAAACACATGACAATGGGAGGGAGGAAGAATAAGAACTTTTTTTTGCCAGGTTGATTGTTTTAGTGTACTTTCGTTAGGGGCGTTTGGTAGCTGGTATTTTTCAGAATTTTCGAAAAATTAAATTTTTTTAAATTTTTAATTTTCGAATATTATGGTAAACCGAATGTTTTTATCATATTTCTAAAAATTGAGATTCCCGAATAAAAAAAAATTCCTCTACCAAACACCCCCTCAATGTATTATGCTATATACGGAGAAAGTCAAAAACCCTTGAAAGATTGATTAAAAGGGAAATATTCTTATACAAGTATAAAGAATAAAATCCACTAAGCCACTACAGTAAAGCCGACACGTTTAATCTGTGTTCTTTATCTTCTCAATAATTTATATTTATGAGCAAATCTTCAATTTCATTTTTTAAAGATTTTTGAAATTAACATCAATTTATTGGTTTTCAAAATACTAGTCGGAACAAATTATTCTTCAAATAATATTTATCATGGCTTGACGTTAATTTCGTTATAATCTTTTTTTGGTAAGCAATTTCGTTATAATCTACCTTTGTATATTATGTATAGTTTCATTTTTTAGAATAATTTCATCTCTTAGTCTACTTTTCCTTAAACAATGACCTATGTCATTTTTTATTTTAAATTTCAAATTCAATTTCTTTTAAACTAGTTATACATATAATCTTTTTTATAATTTAAAATATTTTTTATTTTAATTTATTATTTATATTCTACTTGAATTAATAGTTTATATTTGTTTTATAATTTTTTTCTCAAATTTTCTTCTTTCTTAATTTATATTTTTAAATTTTGTCAGAATTAATACCCGAGATAAATATTAAATTTTCGACTATCTAGATGTTAATAAAACTATCATTCAATGACCAAATTAATATAATAAAATTTTTAAAGTTTAATTGATGTTACAAAAATCTTCAAAAGACTAAAATAGAGATTCTCTTAATTTTCATTTTCCTGAAGCAAATAAATTGTTTTACTTCTTTTCAATTTCTAAAAGGATAAACAAGAAAATTAGAATAATAACTTCGAAGAAAATATATAGAGGGCATATTTGCAAAGATATGGGATATTTAAAGAATAAAGTTAACTTCCATTCGCATGTACTTGGAATTAGAGGAATATCCGTTTATTGCTATGGTCTAGATATTCAGGTCAATTCCCAATCTGTTTAGTAACTTCTAACGTAAAATCATCAATTTCGTGGATTTATAAAGGAAAGGAAACAAACACTTGATGTCGGCAGCACTGAACCTATACTGCTATTTGTTATTAATTTAGCTTAATTAATTTAGCTTCACCCCAGCCTTTAGGTTTTGAATTGAAGTGATACTTACCATGATATATATGTGATTAGAAGGTTACGAGTTCGATTCCCACCGCTATCTACTTTTAGTACAAGGTAAACCAAAAAATAAACATGTACGGCATAAAGTAGATAAAAAAAATAGACTTGTGTCATATCTACGCTTTAAGCCCAAAAAACTCTTACGTGAATGATTGTGTTAGAAAAATATAAAATAATTTATATAACTTCACCCAAACCTTAAGATTTTGGGTTGAAGTGATACTTATCAGTTATCACTTATCACTCTCAAATACTCAATTATTCCAAAGCTGGAAATTATCTTGACGTGGGCTAAAACTACACCTCAAATTGGTCAGGAATCGTTGATTGGATAAAGTTTAAGAGGATGGGAGGTTATTCATTCTTATGTCTTAGCATGTCACAATACCAGTCTTAAAAGGTTCACAGTAATATTGATAATCTATTAATCTATTAACAGGTTAATTAGTCTCAACTTGGTGATCAGTCATATAAATTAAGCCAACTCTTATTTGCAGATTGTAACAATTTAAACGCTAATTAATAATCTTTTGGGGATTATAATCTATAATACCTTCGAAGACACAGACAAAAAAAGATTGCAGAAGGATAAGCCGGTCCTAGTTCACTTTATGGATTGGGTATCAAAATCTCAAAACAGATAAGCCATGTCTATATTTTCCTCCTTATATGCAGAAAAAAAAAAGGTTACAGAATTTAAATCTCATAATAACGGTGCAAGTTGTTACTCATGCTTGTTACGAAAGTAACGCGTGAAATGCTGCATTGCATTCACCTCTATCAGATAAGAATAATGTTTATCCTTAACATTCATTCACTCATTCAATCAGATTCGCCATGTTTTATTTCACACTGGGATTGGCAAGTAACAGAAGGATTTGGGGTTTTTTTTCCCACTATTTTGCCCCTGATTAAAATAAATATTACTAGTATACCCCTATTTTTATACTATTTAAAAATTTCAATCTTTTACTAAAATATAACACCAATTTATCCATGTTTAATCGTTGACGGGATGATTTAATCGATTACTTGAATCATGTAATCGATTATTTTGTGGGTGGATGAAATAATCGACTACAAGGCTCTTGTAATCAATTATTTCGAAGCCAAAAACGCTATATCAATGGGTTTCAGCCTCATTTTTCATATACTCATTTTCTATACGAAAATCTCAGTCATTTCTCATCTTTATTCCAACTCATTAAGATTGCATTTCATCCCATATCTATAAACCTTTAACCTAGCTTATGAAATTATTGTCATTACACTTACGTATTCCAAGTTTTTTTCAAAAATTGAACCCAAACCAAACCCTAATCCCATTTTTGCCTGAAAGATGAGCTCAAGTTCAAATACTTATGTTGCAATTATCTACCACAATGGGAGGCAATTTGAAGGTCAATGGTTCCAACTTTGAAGGACAAACAAAAATGATGCAAATCAAACGCGGCATAACATACAATGAACTTAAGAGGAGAATTCATAAAAAATGTGGGTTCAAAGACAACCAATGCATTCATCCTTGATAGCCAGGTACGAGACTAGAGATGGGTATTACATTGGGAACGATATCAATGATGATGAAGATATAAATTGTGTCATAGAGGCATTTGTTAACCGAAAAGAATAAAATTTTATTGAGATATATGTTGAAGTTAATTATGGTCAGCCTTCATCTTTGCCCATGCATACGAACACTTTACGGTATTTTGGTCAAGAAGATAGAGTTGACGGTTTATCTGCATCTTCACAGATGTTAAGTCAGATAACATTAAGGGAAAAAGAAGAAGATAAAGAGGAGGATATGGACATTGATGAGGAAGGAGAACCCGAAAGTGTTATTCCATTAGGTGATTCATTAAATACTGACATGGAGGGTGATTTTGATGCTAATATGAACCCAGTAAATCTAAGTTTCCCGACATAGTCACCACTTCATGTTGACCCAGTTAATAGTGGTAAGTTAGTAAATTCCAATTTTTGTTTAACGTATCATATTTATCTTATTAATGCTTCTGACGAAAATTTCATGGTTTAGGTGTAGTGCCAGAGATTGAGCTATTTTGGAATGAAAGCCATCATTATTCTTACATTAATTGGGCACGCCCTAATGAAGAGATGTTGTATGGTGATGATGAGTTGTACGATGGTTAGCAATTTGAGGATCCATTATATGTGCAACAGGAATTTGATTCCAAGTCTGAAATGCAACATGCTGTGAAATTATTTTGTATGAAGGGTCATTATACAACCATAGTTGCAAAAAGCGATGAGCACAGATTTATGATGAAATGTTGAAATCATACTAAAGGTAGTCCCTAGTATGTGAGGGTAATCATACCTAAGAATGGAAATAAATGAGTGATCCGTAAGTAGGGTAAAGATTACACCTACTTGAAGCAGCAAGGTCTTTCTCAGGATCATAGACAACTGAATTTTAGAGTTTATATGTTCAGCCATTATAAGTATATTTTGTATGGTGTGCAGTTATATAGGTTTGTTTATGTTATTTATTTAGTGAAAAATGTTGATGTAAGTATTAATAACCTTATTTGTATTTGATAGGGATATTAAAGGAAGATCTTTCACTTCAACCAATTCTGATCCAAGAGAGGATACAACATTTGTATGGCTACAGAATATCATATAGGAAGGCTTGGAAGGCAAAAAAGAAGGACATTGTGAAGATATTTGGCGACTGGGACAAATCCTATGCATTCTTGCACATTGGTTGACATATATGACACAATGTGTTGTGGGTTCTGCTTTCAAGCTTGATATAAAGAAATATTTTGTCCATCATCGGCTTGTCAACGATAAGGTTGTGTTTCATAGGATTTTTTGGACATTTCACAAGTGCATTGAGGCCTTCAGATTTTGTAAGCTGATAATTCAAGTTGATGTCACTCATTTGTATGAGAAATACAGAGGAACTCTTTTGATTGTGACATCACAAGATGGAGATGGATATATGCTGCCAATTGCCTTTGTTGTCGTTCCTCCCAGGTGAGAAGTTGGAAGATTGGTCATGGTTTCTTAACCTTCTTCGTTTTCATGTAACACAAAGGCGAGGTATTTGTCTAATATCTGATTGTCATCAGAGCATCATATTTGCGATCTCAAATGTCCATCTTGGTTGACAGCCTCCAGATGCCTATCATGTGTTTTGCATGAAGCAATTTTAATATTAGGTTCAAGAATGTGAAATTGAAGAAAGATTTGATGAAATTAGGTATAAAATTTCATTTATATAAACTCTTTGTGATTTTTGATTCAAAGTTTGAAATATGCTAATGCTTTGAAACTCTTTGTATTGTAGGGTACGAGTTCAAAGATTCATTTTGACACGGAATTTCAGGAATTTCAGGACACTAGCACAGAGGTTGTTGCATGGAATGATCAAATTTTGAAAGAGTAATGGTGTATGGCTTATGATGAGGAGGGTCAAAGGTTTGCTCACACGACGACTAACCTATCCAAGTATGTGAACAAGGCCCTCAAAGTGCACATAGTCTACCGATAACAGCATTGATGAAGTGTACATAAACTAGACTTGTTGAATATTTTGTCAAAAAACGTGATGAGATACAGGATCATATGGCAGAAGGAAAGAGAATTTCAAAGAAGGTTGTCAAAGCCATACAAAAGAATGAGCAATTGGCAGCAACATATTGTGTTGTGTTTTCCACTACACTCACTCCTTGTATTTGAGATCTCGCATTGCTCCAGTAGACGTTTTTCAAACTTGGCATTCCAGCCTCTAACCATCTTAATACACTTAGTCTCCACAGAACACCAAAATGTTGCATATCCTCTAAATGAAGAAGACATATGGAGATGCACCCTTAGCCTTAGCCTTAGTTTGATGCATACAAATGCATATATAGTGCCTCTAGTTGACCTGTATGTTGTGACAGATGGCCTACATTGCAACAAAGTCACCCTCCAGCACCCTTCCATGATTGAAAGCTCGTGGAAACAATGTGGGTCATGATGTAGAATAAAATGCGAGCATCGATGTTAAGCAACCCCACACTATAAATAGCATGAAACCCATGCACAATATCATGCCTTCTGGTCTCGTCCACAATATCCCCCCGTACATATACATCAATGGAGGCATTGCTTTCTATGTCATAAAAGGCTGCAGACTGAGCATTAAAATCGTACCCTAATAACTCCATCTATATAAGAGTCGTCATCATTATGTCTGCGCCGCAAATGTGAGACCTCAGATCACCCTATGAATAGTTGGGGTTATAATAGAAGGCCCTCACCATAACCTCTGAATAGGGACTCAACATCTCTGCAAGCACTCTCATATGTGACTGCTCCAACAATGCTGTTAAATCCCTCCGTAAAAAAAATGCTGAATCTAATGACTTCGGTTCACAACTGGCTTTGCTAACAAAATTAGACATAAATCTTGCTTTCTCCATTAGATCATCTTCGAGCAAATATCCAAATGGCAAGTCTACAGGGTCAGGCTCAACGGTCCTTGAAGAAGAAGAACCATCGTGGCGATGCTTGGGCCGTCTGTCAGTTGCGGATCTCTTTGAAAGCTATTTTCTAGCCATAATAACAACACAAACCTACAAAAATACATGAAAGTTCATCAACGACACAAAGCAAAAACTTAATTAATAAAAAACTCAAAAATCAGTCTTGAAAATCAGCAAAAAATATATATTACAAAACCTGTACAATCACAAACCTTGAACCATATACAACCATCTAAACCTAAACTAAACAACTATTAAACTGAAAAATCAAAGCAAAAAATAAAGCCAATCAAACCAAAGTTGTTTATTTTGGTCTAGGGTTCATAAATCCAAAAAAGAAAAATGAAAAAAATCAAGCGAACCCAAAATACATATCGATTACTTGGAGAAAGGAGGGAATGATGTTGGGAAAAGAACCCACCACAAGATTTGAGGAAATTTTCTAGCAAAAATCAATAATTTGGGAGTTTGAGTTTAAGGGAGCAGTTGATTATCTCGTTTCTTTTAACCCTCTTCAACCGAAACGAGGGTTTTAAAAAAATCAATATGGTGTAAGTTAATCGATTATATGGATGAAGTAATCGATTAACTAAATCCTCGACACTTAATCGATTACTTCGCTCATATAATTGATTATTTGAACGAGTCAACGGTCAAATATGGATACATTAGTGTATAGTTTTAGGATAAGGGTAAAGTTGTAATTTTTAATTTAATCAGGGCAAAAAGTCAAGCACCCAAGGATTTGACATAACAGTTTTAAGAAAAATAATGGAAATCTAAATACAATTGAAAAAAGTCATATATTAAAAATTTCCCGACATCACACGAGAATCATCGCGACAGTACGTGGGGGAATGAGATTGAGCTTCAGCTTCACCACTTGTTGTATAGACATGGGAAGCTTCTTAAGCTTGAAGCTTTCTCATTGGCCTGGACGCCAAGTCTTTTCATTCTCTAATCTTCTATAAAAGGGACTAAACCACAACACCATTAAGCAATCACAAAGAGAATTTTTCACTACTTTTCAATTTTTATTAAGAGTCAATATAGGATGGCTGCCATTTCACTTAGGCATAACCCACAAGTAAACACTACTAATCAGCAAAGGGACTTCATCACTGAAGAAGTTGAAGGACTCATAAGAGTTCACAGAGATGGACGTGTTGAAAGGCCAAAAATTGTGCCTAATGTCTCATGCACAGTGGCATCAGAACGTGGTGTCACTGCCAGAGATGTTATAATCAATAAAGAGACCAATTCATGGGCACGTATTTATGTTCCCTCAAGCTGTCACGGTAAGCTTCCTTTGCTTATTTACTTCCACGGTGGTGGATTCTGTGTTGGCTCTTCTGCTTGGAGCTGTTACCATGATTTCTTGACCAATCTTGCTTCCAAAGCAAATTGTGTCCTTGTCTCTGTAGACTACCAGTTAGCCCCAGAGAAACGTCTTCCTGCTGCATATGATGATGGTTTCAACGCTCTCATGTGGGTGAAACGAGAAGCTCTAAATGGTTCCAGTGTTCAAAAATGGTGGCTGAGTCATTGCAACTTATCTTGCATGTTTCTAGCTGGTGACAGTGCAGGGGCCAACGTAGCTTACAATGTGGCCACACGCCTAGGATCAACCATTCTAAATCCATTATCTCTCAAGGGTGTAATCTTGATCCAACCTTTCTTTGGAGGAGAGGAAAGAACTAGCTCTGAGAAGCATTCCCATCAGCCACCAAATTCAGCACTCACTTTATCAGTTTCTGACACTTATTGGCGCTTAGCACTTCCTCTTGGGGCTACCCGTGATCATCCATATTGCAACCCTCTTGCACATGGCACGGCCAAGTTGAGAGATTTGTGGCTTCCTTCTCTTATGGTATGCGTTTCTGAAATGGATATACTCAGAGACAGAAACTTGGAGTTGTCAAACACTTTGGCAAAAGCAGGGAAAAGGGTCCAAACAGTTATCTACAAAGGCGTAGGTCATGCATTCCAAGTGCTTCATAATTATCAACTTTCCCATTCTCGGACCCAAGAAATGATTTCTAATATCAGGAACTTCCTGAACCAGTAACTCTTGCATGCGCATGCTGCGCTACTTATCTGATGTATTTGTTTTTTGTTCTGAATGTTTACAATTTCATAGTGCTAGAACATGATAACTTGTTAGGATGATGGTTATGGTACCTATAGTTTCAATCCATTATCTGTACAAAGATTTTCAAGTGTTTAGAATATTTGTAAAACTCAAATCTGGGGTTGCTAGGCATTTATGTAACTGGTGCAGTTTGTTTCTGGTGATCGTAACATTAGTTTTTGTAACAGAAAATTAGCTTTATCTAAAAATACTAGTCTTTTCTGTTTCTGTTAAACAGTAATACTTTATTCCTTCCACTCTTCTCCCCTCCTTTTGTATCCAAATGATTAATAAATAAAATATCTATTGATCATATTAAGTATGAGTTGGTGTTGTCATTTCGTTTTGTACCATATATATATATATATATATATATATATATATTCTATTATACCCTACAGTTAACTTCAGAATAGTCTCGGTCTAGGCGGGATCCATGTGAAAGTTTCAAAGTAATGGGATAAAAATACTGAGAAATTGCAAACTGAAATGAAAGGGAATCAGCTAGAACGCATATATTAAGAAAAGGGATGGTCCGTGTTGCTGAGTATCTTTATTCTTTCTTTAGAAATTGTCCTTAACCAACAATATATTCTAGTGTGAGTAGGGTAAGTGGCCTCTTCTGAACTGGGATTCTTCATGGAATATGAGTCAGAGGACTTCTTTAAAAGGAATGATGCTTTGGAAGAAGGTTGTGATTGTGCCATAGGATAGGACCACTATGGGAGCAATATAGACATCTTAGCTATTGCCACCTTGGATTAATTTCACCAATAATGACATCATAGCCAGGTACTATTTAATTCAATAAAAAGTTAATACAAGTATTAGTTGTTGGATTAGAGTATTCTGGAATCCACCAATATTCACATCGAGAAATTACGTATGTAACGGGTATACCTCATCAATTTTGCTGATGTAGTGTACCTTAATGGATTCATTAGGATTCTAACACTATGTTCCTAAGTTTTACATAGATTCTGGTGAAAATGAGGTGAAAGAAGAGTGAGAATGAGAAACAAAGGTGCAAAAGATGAAGAGAAAAAATGTCAATTACTGTTATTGTTAATGTGTATATTTTTTCACCAAAAAAAAAAAAATGTGTATTCTTTAAAAAGCTTTGGATGTTTACTAGCGTAACTTGGCTTGATTTGTTACATAAGATAAATTATATATTAAAACAATGTAAAATCTTATCACTACCCGTGAAGATTTTCTAATATTAGTCAATAATAACTACTACTACATTAATATATGGACTGCATTTTAATTCAGCTCACCGTCAAAATACTTTTGTAATTCTTCTAAAATTTGTCACCTTTTTGAAGGTAGAGTTTTGAAAGTGATTTGAATTTGAATAGTACGTTTTGAATAACTATAAGTTAGAGATTTTTTTTGATACAAGAAAATAAATAAAAAGTTAGAGATTATAATGTGATAAGAAATTTTATAATATTTATTAAAAGAATGAGATAGCACATCACTTAGCCATAAGGACTCTAATAGTATGTCAATAACTAACTCTTTCAAAAAGTTACACCCCTTAAATAATTTTATATAGATTATATTTATAACATATATCCATTTTAACTTTGGGATTTATTATTCTTATGTTGCATAAAATATAATCTATCTCCTACACACACAAATTCAAGATGAGTCTCACTTTACTTTTTCTCTCTCTTCCCCTAAAAATGGACCTCACATATACCAATGAGTGTGTAGAAAATAACTTTTATGTTTTACTACATAAGAAAATTATTACCTTTGACTTTTCTATTTAGCTCAATTTTCTGTACTTGGTGGTTACATTTGGTGGCGTTGACTGGTGCATGAATTATCTTTCCTTATAATCATAGCATAGTCCCTTAGTTTTGCAAATTTACTTGCCAAGTTTCCTTGTTTAATTTTTGCACCTTTCCTCTTTGACCGGTAAGCTTCATATGATGGGAATTAACCTTCACCTGTCTTCTAATATATTCCTTCTTTGCTTTTACCTTCCAATTTTTTTAAGTCAGATAACTCCTCAAAATATTTGTTTGCGATGTAACTTGGTGTGACTACCGAGTTCTCAAATTATTTAGGATATGTATGGTTAGGTTCAATTGTCTGTTTTTGGATTTAGTTTTTCCTTGCATACAAGATGCTTAAGTTCTCCAAGAGCAGCCCCATGTATAAACATCTATTATAGTTTTCATTTCTAACCCTGTTGATACCACACCATCTTGACATTTCATTTAACATAGTAAGATACTCGTGACATCATAAATACTAAGACATCATCTGACCTTGCGGGCACTAGGTAATATATTTCAGATTTCATTGGGTATCCAATGTCCACAACGTTATCAACGATTAATTAGTGTAGTTAGGCTCATTAGGTCAAAAGTCCCACCACAATATGTCTCTGGACTAGTTTCGCTAAAATACTCCGATGGATTTACTAAAAAAAAATAAAAAAAATACTCAGATAGTGGTGCAGCTCTGTAATGAACAATGTAATTACAACCGTAGGGGTTATTCATCTGATCGAGGTACTAGATCACTGGTTTAATCGGTGAGTCATTGGTTGAACCGCATGAATCGAATATATATATATAAATTTATATTTTATACTTAATTATATAATAAATATTTTAAATGGTGCAATCTAAACAATAACTTGATGTAATTTAATAGTATTTGCTATGCTGTATATCCTCAATGCAAGGGGTTTGAATCCCACCCGCTGCGAAAAATATTTTGTAACTAATTTTAAAAATTCGATTTAAAGAGAAAACCGATACTACTTGAACCACGGTTTATCACCGGGTCGAATATGTTTTTTTTGGTTGCTGAGAATTGGTTTAAAGAGAAAACCGATACTAGTTGAATCGCGGTTTATCACCGGGTCAGATATTTTTTTTATCACGGGGTCAAATATTTTTTTTTTGGTTGCTAAGAATTTTTGAATTAAATCATGTTCATATTTTGTGATAAATAAGCTATTTTGGATTAATGCAATTTGTTTATGTAATTTAGTTGCATTTTATAATGATCTCAAGAAGTTAAATGAGGAAAACACTGATGGTCTCGTCTTAATTGTGAACGCTTTCTTCTTAGTGTATATTTCATGCCTACCATTTATTATCATGATTTAGTTTATTTGCATTATGTCAAGGCACAAAAGATATATTTAACTTATATTGTAATTTTAATCGAATGTTAGGACATGATCTAGAGCTAGAAGCCTAAAAATATATAATATTTATTATTGAACCAATTATTGTTTTAAAGCTCATTGATAATTTTTTTACGTGAATTTTTAATCTAAATAATATGTTTATATTTTTTCAATATATAAATAATAAATCCGATTAAACCAATTGAACGAATGATTCTGATCGAATCGATAATCAGATCGAGTTTTTTTTTTTTTTTTTTTATAACAAACCAGATCGAGTTTTAAAACATTACTTCATATATCTTTCAAAAAAAACATTACTTCATATATTTCTGTATGCTTTTCCCACATTTCTCAGTGTGTAAGAGATAAAAAAAATTATTTGAGAAATCATAATCCCTTTATTTATCTTTGAAATTTATTTTATCTCACTTCTTGCCGTAATTGCGAGGGTTATGTCTCGCAAAACAAATTTACATGAGAGATAGTTTGTGATTTACACAGCATTTGAACGGATCCGGGCAAGTCCCTCTTCTTGTATTAGCATCTGCGCGATAGGTAGTACAGTGCAACGAAGTGAAGCTGGATTTACATGGCGAAAAATTACAACATGGCGGCGCCGCTGTCGCGGTTCGGCGTGCTGGTGGCACAACTGGAATCCATAGTGGCCTCTACAGTTCATAAATCTCCGGAGCCACTCCTCTGCTTCGATCTCCTCTCCGATCTCGTCTCCGCCATCGACGAGGACACCAAGGTCATTCATTCCCATAGCTTCACACTGTTCGTTTGTTTGTGATTTGATTTGGAATTCCGCTGATCCGATGTGTTCCTTACTTTATTTGGATTCATTCACGGTTGCATTTTCGTGAATCTCTCTTTGTAGTGGATTAAGTCTGAGATTGAGATTAATCTACATTTGTTTGCATCAGTTACGATAAACCGTTTTTGTTTGTTCTTCTGATGCTAGCTTTCTGTGATTAGCCAAACTATTGTTTCAAATTCAATATATGCAGAACAGAACACTCACAAGACTTGAGATAGTAATCTAAGACTAAGACAAAGCTCTTGTTGCTTGTTATTAATTGGCTCTCATTTTTAATCTGAAGTTTCATAATTAGCGGGAGGTTCAATGGTATTCATTTGATTTTACAGTTTATAAAGGTTTTGGCATTTTGTATTCTAACTAGAAACTCTTAGAGCATTGATTCTTGACATCTGATGTTAAAATATATAATTTCCAGGAAAATGTTTTGCTGTGGCAAAGGAGATGTGAGGATGCGCTATATTCCCTGCTTGTTATTGGTGCACGACGGCCCGTGCGTCACTTGGGATCAGTAGCGATGGCGAAGGTCATATCTAAGGGAGATGCGATATCGATTTACTCTAGAGCTAGCAGCCTTCAGGGATTTCTTTCTGATGGGAAGAGGAGTGAACCTCAGAGAATTGCTGGTTTGTTAAAATTAAAGATTTCTTGAACTTATAGATGGACATTGAATTATTGCAATGTCTCTGATTGACTCTTTGGATCGATGCAAAGATTCTTTTATGAAGGCTAATGAATTTTTTTTTTCTATTATAATATATTTCCTCTCCCTGCTTCCAAGTGAACTTATTATCACACTATAAACTTGTGTAGTTACATTGTGTCCTTAAATTGCATGAGAGAAAGAAAGAATTTTATTTTTATTTTTATGCATGTATGTATGAGATTGGTTACTTTAGCACCAGAGCATGTAGCACCTGGTGATTGTCACCTACGTAGATTGGCTTGGACTCTTAGATTTTTTATACTGAGTAGTGAATGCATGTCGGTGGAACTTTAAGCTTACTATTCATTGAGTCAGCCTAGGCATATGACAATTTGAACACGGCACATCTGACATGTTGCCAAGGTTCTTCTGTGTAGACTTCTAGACTTTTTTGTTTTTGCCTTGGGGCGTTCTTTGTTTGATTTGCAGAGGCATTAGAAGACCCTTTGAGCTAGCACATGTTTCTATTTTGGTTTTCTTTCAGACGATTCTTTATTCTCCATTGTTGTACTCTTTTTTCCCAAAAAATTGTTCTTTTACCATCAAGAGAAAATACACTGGATATGTTAGATTTATTGCTTCAAACTTTCAGATGCTTAGGAACTGGTTCATCCATTTAAAGAGTGGTGTTTTTTGGCTGAAGAGGAACAGTAAAAGCTTAGTGACATTATGTGTTATGCAATGTTTATATCTTTTGTTTTTCGCTTAGTGATTGAGTTGCCTAATTATTTTCATCTTATTTTAAAAAAAAATTAGTATGATATGCCACAAAAACAACTTTTATTAGAGAGGATAGAGGGAAAGTCCAACTAAGGGAGGGTAAGATGTCCTCCAAAACATAGAAACTGAAAGACAACAAACCAAAATAAAGTATCAATAATGCATTTCTTAGTTAGCAACTCCTTTGAAGAAGCCATGAGTGCAACACCAAAGAGAAGCCATAAACATAATTCTATTGTATTAACATGTTTAGGGGAAAAGAGTTGCCCTTAAGGATGCAAGTGGAACACACAAATCAAAGGACTGTATAAATTGTACACTGCCAAAAAATTTATTGTGCCATTTTTTTTACTACAACCAGGGTTATCAATTACCCGCGATGGTAGCGGGTAGCGGATGGTGGCCGTGACTGGATCACCAAAAGCTTGTGGAATATGGTGAATGCTTTAAAACGAGCCATAATCAACTGAGGATTAGGGGGAAAGCTTTAAAACAAGCCATAATTAACTTTTGGAAATAAAAGAGAAAAAAGTAATTTGGTGAAGATAAGACATTTCCAAAATAGATAAAAGAAAGAACAAGGTGTAAGAAAGAAGTAAGAATGCTCACACTTACTCATCTTTTCCCATAACTTTCACTTGGACTTAGGACCTCTTTTGTAATAAATAAAAAGAAAAAAAGAAAAAATATGAAATGTAGCAAGGAGTCCAGTTTGTCAGCATAGCAAAAATAGAAACACCTTATTTTTATTCTGGATATATGCTGGATCTTCTCTAATCTGGATAGTAGCTTGGGAGGACTACTCTATATATTTATTCTCTGTAGACAAAAGAAACATATTATTGGGGGAGTGGAAGAAACACAAGTAAAAATGATAACAAGTGTCTTCCTTGGAGCAAACAATAATTAAAACCAAGGCAAAGTGGCCTATGCATGATGATCTCAACATTGTTGGTACTGGAGAGGGTCATATGTTCGCAGCCTTACCCTCATAAGCGGATAGGACTGAGATGTTATTTTCCGGACTAAAACCTCTGTCCACTAGGTCACAAAGCCACACAACCTTGCAATTGCTCCAGTTTAAAAAGAGGAGCTTTTTGATATTTCTGCATGTCTAATTCTCTGAAATAAACCAAATCAAGTGCCTCTAAAGAAGCCTTTGAAACAGTCCTATCAGAAAGCAAGTTTGAAGGTAAGGAATTTATGGACTGGATCAAATCTCTTAAAAAAATAACTAGCTATCTCTTTTACTCTGCAAGTTTTCTTTTGATTTCTTTTGGCATGACATGACTCTTGCACACCATAGTTATGTTAAATTTCGTGTTGCATGTTTTTTCTAGAGCATATTGTCTTTCTCATTGTTGCTTTCATTTGGTAATTTAGATTCTGCCACTTTTCTTTTATTTTTTCTGAAAATGATTTTATAGGTGCTGCACAATGTTTGGGAGAATTGTACAAGTACTTTGGTAGAAGAATCACTTCAGGTTTATTTGAGACAACAATCATAGCAACAAAACTTATGAAATTCAATGAGGTATTTCCTTTCAGTTTGCATGCTTATATGTTTAAATTGCTAAGCCACAAGAAGTGAAGGACCAAATGGAAAAGACAAAAATTTCCTCCCTTGGTTGGTGCTGTTGGTTTATGCATAACATTAACCTCTTTTCCAAGGATTATAAATTTATAACTCCAAGTTTTTTTTATTCTGTTTTCAGTTCTCTGTTTAAGTTTAAAGATTTGTTATTTGATTTTTTTTTAATTACATATTGAGATGTCTGTAAACTAACTGTTGAGTGAAAAGATAGACTTTTTAATTGGACAATAATATTCATTATAATTTTTGGCACCGGGTTGCTGAGAATGTTTGTTTTACATCACTTGAGGTTTTTATCAAGCCAACTAAAATTAAGGTTACCTGTATATGATCATGAACAAGGAGCATTGACTATGATTAAGAAAATGGAAGGAGGAAAAAAATTAAAAAAGGAAAAAAACTCTATTAGCATCTTGCTTAGATGTGGCATAGAGGTATGGAACAGAGGTTGATTACATCATAGAAAGTGCAAGAGAGAGAGTGGTAATTGCATATGTTATGTGGTATGTGCTTTTGGAAAGAACAATAAAAGGTGTAGATAATTCAGTTGCTAATGCTTGATAGTATTTTAAGCATGCTAGGACTTAAGTGTACTTTTTAGTCTGACAGATTAGTCATTTCCATTTAGCAAAAATGGTCAAATTCATTAGAAGTGGAACTTGAGCCTTTCTTAGTTGAGTATTCTTTCTCTTCCTTCCTTATTTTCCCCCATTTTCTTGTTTCTTTTAGGAGGATATCTTATGCTTTTGTACTTATTTACTGTTCAATTGTGATGATTATTCTCTAAACCAGAAAAAAATTACCATTAGAGGAAAATCATAGCCAATTTAATACGAATAATTGTATTGGCCAACAAGAATGAAGTCTAATTGGCTTAACCTTTACTTCCCACTTTCCTAAATTTAAGGCAGCTCATTGTTCCAATTGTTTCTGGGAGGATCTGTAAATTGGCTACATACCTTTATTTGTTTCCTTGTCTCATTTCTGCATCATTTGTCAATTGTCATTTTAGAGACATCTATTTCATTATAGTTAAGCTATGCTTTCTTTTAATAAATTCGATATGTCCCTCAAACTTTAGGAGTTTGTAAGACAAGAGGCATTATATATGCTTCAGAATGCTTTGGAAGGCTCTGGTGGTAGTGCTGCTTCAACAGCATATTCAGAGGCATTCCGTCTCATAATTAAATCTGCTACTGGGGATAAGTCGTTTGCTGTGAGAATAGCTGCTTCAAGATGTTTGAAGGCATTTGCTAGTATTGGAGGTCCAGGCTTAGGTGTGGCAGAACTTGACAATTCAGCCTCTTATTGTGTTAAGGCAGGTATTTTTGTCTCAATTTCTTCTCCTCACTTATAAATATGCCAATTGTTTGGTGCAAATTCATAGTATTCTTTATATGTCTTTGTCACTGCTACTTGTGATAGGCCCTTGAAGATCCTGTTCCATCTGTTCGGGACGCCTTTGCTGAAACTTTAGGTTCCTTGCTTGCTCTTGGAATGAATCCTGAGGCACAGGTTTCTATATATTGGTTTTCTCTGGTTTTTCCTTGATTATTTCATCCTTCATAAATGTTTCTAAATCTTACTAGGTTCAACCAAGGGGAAAGGGTCATTTACCTCAAGCAAAAAAACTAGAAGGTGGATTGCATAAGCATTTGATTTTGGCCTTCACAAAAGGTATAATGCTTGCTTGGATCACTGGCGGGACTGCACCTTCTCCCCCCTCTCAAAAAAAAGAAAGAGAAGTAGCACCTACCCATACTAAACTGAACCCGCTCCTTTGTAAATATTAAAACCTGCACAGATACGAACAGCATTATCAATCAAAATCCTAAAAACCAACCATCATCTCATATAATTGAAAGACATGTGAATACTTTCACCACATCTGTCTTGAATTTAATCAAGTAGGTGTGTGTGTCCAATTGGGTACCTGCAGGATAGGCACAAATTGCCAAGGCTATACCATTTTGTCTGTTTTTTTGGTTATTATTATTCACGGAGGCTATGAGTTCTTATATTGCTTCCTATGTGAGTGTATTTAATGAAACGACACTTAAATGCTGGTGTTTCTATTAGATCATTGGAAATCAAATGATTGATTGTAAGTGAGTTTTGGGTTGGCAGGTGACTAAATCTAGATCTTTTCATTCAGATAGTGCAGAAAAAGGATTATGCTCAGCCAACGGGGCTTTGCTTTTTTTGATAGTCATGAGCTATGTTGCACTGACACTTCAAAAAACTTGAAGTGTCGTGTCCGACACTTCCCGACACTCTTGACAAGCTCCAACATCTATAATATTTGAAATTTCATTATATATCATAAAAAAATTGATCGATGTTGTACCAAACTGATAAATAAAAATTAAAAATGAATACCGAAAAATCTCACTGGAGTGTATAAGAGATTTTCAATTTGAAAATATAGTAGTAAATATTTACATCTTATATTTCGTTGCAAAATTGATGGGTATTATAAGTTTAGTTTCACTTTTTTGTTAAATTATTGAATATTTATTATAATATATATTACATAAATTAAAAATATTATTTAATATCAAAACGTGTCGAAATCTAACGTTTTTTAGAATTAACGTGTCATAGTGTCGTGTCCCGTGTCAGTTTCGATGCAACAGTGGTCATGAGTGCTTGTCTGCATGGATGGGGTGGAAGAATATTGCTTTTTATGTTTGTTTATATCACTACAAGCTTTTGTTCAATATGGAACGAAAATTTCTTTCAAGTGGGCATTAGATTGTTTCATTTTTATTTTTATACATTTTCTGAGTTGCAATTCACTTTGCTTTTTCTTTGCATTTGCTGATTAAATGTATGACCTGTTTACATCTATATGGAAAAAAAAATTTAGTTGGATTTTGATTGGGATTCATTACTATTAACAGAAAGTGATAAATCCAAAGGCGAAGATGGAGTTCGTGTCTTGTTCAGACACCATACTCTGAATTTTATTATGTAAAGAGAGCTTGTTTTACAAGCATTTACAGTTGTACAAAATAATAACACATAACTCTAAAGATACAAACCTGAAACAGTAAGAGTAATGGAACATCCCTATGTATCTAACAATTACAAGTTTACAATTGTCCTCATTTCCTTATTAGGACTTCCATTGATCCTGTCCATTCTTTGTGGGCACGTAATGACTTTTTTTACTTCCATTTCAGCAAGTGGAGTACGGTCTAGGGATGTTCGGGTTGGCCTAACACTATCTTGGGTATTCTTCTTACAGGTGAATTTTGACATTTCTTTGATGAGTGTTTACTTTACAGTTTGTGTAGAGGCATTCTTCTTATTGAGATTTGTAGATTGGATAGTATTGTTATTTCATTTTGTTAGAAGCCTGTAATGTTTTCTGTTTTATGAAGGGGAATAGTCATCCTTATAATTCGTTAATAAAAGACATTTCTTTTATTTTTTTATTTTTTTGGCCATTAATGAATTGATTTGCCAATAAAGAGACTTTGTTATTTGTCATTTTACTTTGTCTCTTTTTTATTTATTTATTTTTACATTTTGGTTTGTTGATGAATGCTAGCAACACACTCTTTAATTCTATTTTCAACATATTCTTAATTATTTGGTGAATGTCATATGGGTCACTAAATTGAGAGTGGGCCTAGGTTTTTTAAACCCTCGTGAAATTCACCTAATAATAGAGAGTATGTTGAAAAGAGTATATTGCTAGCATTCTTTTGTTACTTCATTATTTTATTTTTTGGAACACAGACTGCTGTTCATCCTTTTCTATACTTTAGTGTTGTAATATAAGACTGAAATGTATTTTTCATATATTGATTGACACCCAAAGGGTTCTTTATATACAGATTACAAGGTAGTTAAGGAGTTGAAGTAATAAAGAAAATACACAGTATCCGAAGAGGCATCACACTACTCAAAGAGAATAGTTGTAACACCTCAAATTCTAACAATTTATAATAGCATAAATAAATTCAATAATTTTATAAATAACAGCGGAAGTTCAAAATAATCAAATTTGGGAAGTGTTACCGCCGCACTTGTACAGGGACAAGTGCAAGGCTAACTCTATTACATTCAAATAAAAATCTAAGACTACAGTTTTTTTTTTATACATAATATTTATGACAGCTAGAAATATCCGAGTCGTGATCCTCACTGCCCACAGCTAGCCCCATCCTTTGCAACATGCTTCACTGAAAATTTGCTCCCCCGCAGCCTCAGGATCATTGCAGTCAAACAAACACAAAAGTCAGCAAAGCTGGTAATCCCAATCAAAATACGATTAATGTAATTAATAACAAATTAAATCAAATATCAAATAGTGTTCAAATCAATTCCACATTAATCAAATCAAATATGAATATAATAATCAAAATTCCATTATATAATATTTATCTTTATTAAGTTCATTTGATGTATTTGGTAATTATCAACTAACATATTTAGCACAACATTAGTCATAATATGATAATATTCACAACTCAATGACATTCTTCATAATCAAATCAAATAACAAATTTCATTATTAATAATGTTTAAGTTCATTATATTTAGTGGGAAGAGAACCATGGTAGACCCGGGAAACCCTGCCAGTCTACCCCGTGACCCAGGAAAAAACCACTGTTACCAGCCACGTATAATCAAAATTGGCAATAATCAATTCACATCTTCCTAGTGTGCACACCTCTTCCCAAAGTTGCTATTAGTACCCCGGGAAAAAAACCACTGTTACCAGATACCACTTTGGGAAGAACGGATATAATCTTTTTCACATCAGTTTCACATCGGAGGCATAAAGCCCAAAAGTTGTGTTCATCACCTTGGGAGGTACCGTCCCAAAGCTATCCTCCCACCATTAATTTATTACAAACACACACAATCAGGAAAGATTCAATCATAATTATTTATTCTTTAAGTATTATCATCTCTAAATGAGTTACTCAAGGGCATTATAATTTTCCAAAGTATCATAATTCAAACAACTATTATCATAAATTTTTGAATTTATATAACAATTCAAATCTTCAACATTCATCATAGTAAAATCCAAATCCGATCATCATCATAACTTTCCAATTTATTCAAGGATATAATAATTCAAATCTTCAACGTTCATCACAGTAAAATCCAAATCCGATCCTCTTCATAACTTTCAAATTTATTCAAGGATATAATAATTCAAATCTGCAACATTCATCATAGAAAAATTCAAATCCAATCATCGTCATTCAAATAATCCCATCACATCAATTATCATAGTTATAAATATTCAAATTCAATCATTAAAACACATATTTGGAAAGTTTTTCTTAAAGAGTATTATAATTCCATAATTTTCATAATTATTCAATAAGATCCATATATTGCACCTGAAAAATCTTATACCATACATTGCACATAATTATAATTTCTAAAATAATAACATTTTATATCATATATTGCACATAATCATAATTTCTAAAATAAAAGTTTATATCATATATTGCAAGCTTATTCAGAATTCAACCCACTAGGGCTAGCCTAGTGGTGGTGGGGTGTGTAGTGTTTAGTGGGTGTGTGTGTTGCAGATCGATTCCCATGTACTTCAAAAAAAGCTTATTCGGAATTCTCTTTCATTCTAAGGAATAACTTGTATCCATATTCTAATTATCATATGTAGTAATTTAAATTTTAAAAAGAACAAATACCTATATATATAGAAATGTTCATACCAAACTATTAAGAACATCTACGGATTACATATAAGGATCATGCCCAAATTTCATATAATACAGATAACCTACAAACATCTAGGGATTAGGATTACTATTAATAAACTTCAAACAAAATTATAACCTAAGGATTAGGATTACCTAGTCTCCGTTTTTGCTAACTTCTAGAAGAGAATAAATTGGGGCAGAGAACCGGTTGGTAACCAAAAGAATATAGAAAATAAAACAAATAAAGTTTTGAAGTAAGGAGAGAGAGTAGTAGAGGAGAAATGTTGAAGAGTGAATTAGTTTGTTTAGGCTAGGCCTCTATTTATAGTTGAAGTTTTGGGCTCGGATATGGGTTTCGTGCATTTATTTCCTTTTTCTTTATTGATTTATCTGACTCAGATATGGGCTTCATACACTATTTTATTATTAATTTCTTATGGCTCAGATTACAGCTAACTTATTTGCTAACTCAAGGCTGACTCATTATTGACTCATCATATCTAATCAAATTACCAATCAACATTACCAATCAATCATTACCAATCAAACATTATCAATCGAACATTATCAATTGAACATTATCAATCAATCATTATTAATCAAACATAAATGCTTAAATCATCAATCAATTAATAATCCAATTAATTACAATTTATCATCTAATATATATATATATATATATATATATATTTATATATATGTGTACATATTAATATTATGTTATTATAAATAATTTAGAGTATTACAAAGTATCAAAATTATTTTCCAATAGCATTCATATCGCACAAAATAATTTTATCAAAAATAAAATTAATATTCTACTTTGTTATCTATCACCATAATATTTATTTATATATATCTATATTATTATTACTACTAATTTATAGTTTATTATTATTATTATTTTATTAATAAAAATATGGGGTATGACATTCTGCCCTCCTTAAAAGATGTTTCGTCCTCGAAACTTAAAAGTTTGAGCTTCTCAATTAAACTAAAAGCATAAGGTTAAAGTTAATAAAAATATTTGATATTACACTAGTAGCTAGTAACAAGTAAAAGACTCTAGAATATTCTACACTCCCCCTCAAGTTGGGAGATATATATTGATCATCCCCAACTTGCTAATTAAATCCTCAAAGATGGGTTTGTGTAATCCTTTGGTGAGAATGTCTGCTGTTTGCTCCTTGGTAGGTATATATGACAAACATACACTACCCTCCTCCAATTTTTCTTTAATAAAGTGACAATCAACCTCCACATGTTTGGTTCTGTCATGATGTACAGGATTTTGAGCAATACTGACTGCAGCCTTATTATCACAATAGAGTCTGACAGGTAGAGAATAAGATATCTTTAACTCTTCAATGAGTCTTCTTAACCAGATTCCTTCACAAATGCCATGGGCTAGCACCTGAAATTCTGCTTCTGCACTGCTTCTGGCAACAACAGTTTGTTTCTTACTTCTCCAGGTCACAAGATTTCCCCAGACATAGGTATAATATCCTGAAGTGGATCTTCGGTCCATTGCAGAGCCAACCCAATTAGCATCTGTATAGATTTCTATCATCCTCTTGCGTCCCCTTTTAAAGAGCATTCCTCGACCAGAGGTGTTTTTGAGGTACTTGAAGATTCTATAAACCACACTAAGGTGTTTTTCCTTAGGAGAATGCATGAATTGGCTAACCATGCTAACTGCAAATGCAATATCAGACCGAGTGTGACATAAGTAGATCAACTTCCCTACCAACCTTTGGTACTGCTCCCTGTCAACATCTTTTCCATCTTCAATTCCCAATTTAATATTGGGTTCAACAGGAGTTTCTGCTGGCTTGCACCCTAGCATACCTGTTTCTTGTAGCAGGTCTAGGATATATTTCTTCTGAGATAAGGAAATTCCTGCCTTGCTACGAGCAACTTCCATTCCAAGGAAATATTTGAGTGATCCAAGATCCTTTAGTTCAAATTGATTAGCTAAACCCCCCTTTAAAGATTTTATTTCCTCCCAGTCATCACCTGTGACAATTATGTCATCAACATAAACAATGAGGATAGCAATTTTGCCACTATCGGAGTGTTTAAAAAATAAAGTGTGATCAGTCTGAGCTTGGACAAATCCTCTTCCTTTAACAGCACGAGTAAACTTTTCAAACCACTCTCTAGGGGATTGTTTAAGTCCATAAGGAAACTTCTTCAACTTGCATACTGAACCATCTCCCTCTTCAAAACCAGGTGGTGGATCCATGTAAACTTCCTCATGTAAGTCTCCATTTAAGAAGGCATTCTTTACGTCCAATTGATGCAAGGGCCAATCAAGGTTGGCAGGAAGTGATAGTAGGACTCAGATAGAGTTAAGTTTGGCAACGCGAGCAAACGTCTCCTGATAGTCTATCCCATAAGTCTGAGTAAATCCTTTGGCAACCAATCTGGCCTTATATTTGTTGATGCTGTTATCTGCATTAAATTTTATTGTGAACACCCATTTGCAACCTACAGTTTTCTTTCCTATGGGAAGTGCCACGGACTCCCAAGTTCCAATTTTTTTAAGTGCATCCATTTCTTCAAAGACTGCATCCTTCCATTTAGGGTCATTAAGTGCCTCTTGGATATTTTTTGGTATTTTTGTACCGTCTAATATAGTGTTGAAAGCACGAAAACCTGAGAAAACTTTTCGTATGAAATGTGATGAGAAATAGGATGAGCAGTGCAAGATCTAGTACCTTTTCGAAGGGCAATGGGCATATCTAGGTCAGCTGAACCAGTGTTCTCAAGTGGATTGCTGGAACTAGGACTCGGGTCAGAATCCTGGTAGTCTAGAGGATCTTGAGGAGATTTACGCCTGCTGTAGAATTTTCCCCATTTACCGGGAGGATCTCCAGTCTTTGGTACAGTTGCTTTCCTTGTCTCCTGTACATTAACTCCCCCTGCCTCCAAAGGTAAAGAAACAACAGATGTTTCCAAGGGTAAAGGTAAGACAGTAGAATTATTTGGAATCCAAGACTTGTCTTCATTTACACCAATAGACTCCCCCTGAAGAGAAGTCAAGAGAAAAAATGATTGTGTTTCATAAAAAGTAACATCTATAGAAACAAAGACCTTTCGAAGAGAAGGTGAGTAGCACTTGTAACCTTTTTGATTAGGAGGATATCCTATGAAGACACATTTAACAGACTTAGGGTCAAGTTTGGACCTTTGATGTGGAGGAATATGAACAAAAACCACAGAGCCAAACAACTTTAAAGGAAGGGAAGAGAGAGCCCGAAAGGAGGGAAAAACGCGGGTAAGGCAAGAATGGGAGAATGAAAATTCAGGACACGAGAGGGCATCCGATTGATGAGATATGAGGCAGTCAAGACAGCCTCCCCCCACAGGTATTTAGGGACATGCATCGTAAACAAGAGGGCTCTAACAACTTCAATGAGATGTCTATTTTTTCTTTCAGCCACCCCATTTTGTTGAGGGGTGTTAGGACAAGAACTTTGATGGATAATACCTTGCTTGGTTAGGTAATCACCAAGAACAGAATTAAAATATTCAGTACCGTTGTCAGTTCGCAGGATTTGGATAGAGGTCTGGAATTGAATTTGTACCATAGCATGAAAGTTTTTAAAAGTGACTGCTGCTTCAGACTTATCCTTTAGAAGATATACCCAGTATACTCTAGAGTGATCATCAATGAAAGTAATAAACCAACGAGTTCCAGATATATTTTTTTCACGAGCTGCCCCCCAAATATCACTATGGATCAATGTAAATGGAGACGAAACGTGATAATCCTTGAGGGAATAAGAAAACACGAGAGTGTTTTGCAAACTGACAATCATCACAAAAAAAGGAACTTGGTTTTTTATTGATAAATAAGTTTGGAAACAGCTTTTGAAGATAAAAGAAATTTGGGTGTCCTAAACGACGATGCCACAACAAAACATCATTATAATCGTCTGATAAACATCAAGAGTGATTTGCAAAAAATCTCTTTTCAGGAGAATCTTCTTCAAAATAGTAAAGCCCTTCTTCCTCTCTAGCATTGCCAATCATCAGTCCCGAATCATGTTCCTGAAAAACACAGGTTTTGGCAGAGAATTTAGCAACACAATGCAATTCAGAGGAAAGTTTACTAATAGAGATAAGGTTACAAGTAAGAGAAGGGACATGAAGGACAAAATTCAGAGTAATATGTTCAGAGAGCTTAATGGATCCCTTTCCCGCAATATTGGAGAAACTACCATCGGCAGTTCTTATTCGTGACGGGTGATAATAAGGGGTATAAGAACAAAACAAGGATGCATTACCTGTCATATGATCAGAAGCTCCTGAATCAAGAATCCGACGACTACTACGATCAACATGGAATGCCATACCTTGTTGAACAACATGACTAGTTGCCTCAGCAGATTGGGCCATCACCTTCTGGAATTGCTCATACTGAGCTTTAGGGATGAATACACCATCGGACTTTGGAGAGGCACGAGACTCCTCACCCTTATCATCAGAAGAGATTTGATACGCACGACTCTTGTTCAACCCCTTTGTTTTCCAGTTTGGTGGTTTTCCATGAATTTCCCAATATTTTTTGCGAGTGTGACTACTCTTATTGCAATGAGAACACCATCGGTCAGAACGTTTTGCATCACTAGGGGGACGAGGAGTATGTTTTGCTACTA